>NC_070583.1:13339999-13604999 GCF_027409825.1 Scomber japonicus
AATCAGACACCAGAAAACGAGGTATAGGGGCAGCATCCATTTCCCCAGGATGTCATCTCACAGGCTGTGCAGCAGTTGTGACAGGTATTCTGCCTCAAACTGTCAATGTGGGACATTAAGAGGACATTAAGTCATTTAATTTGGTTAGCAGAACATTAAAGCTATATGTTTTATTAATACCCTTATTCTTAACATGTAGCTTTGGGTTGTTTTTCTGTCACTATTAGTTCTTATTTACCTCTATTTAATAATCCCTTTTTCCCTATTTTTAACTTTTTTTTTTTTTTCTTGGCTTCTTGTCACCTTTCTTTCTTGCTCTTAATGACAGGCCTCTGAGGGCCCCAAAATAGGACATGCTGCTGAGGAGAGAAACAAAACGAGATAGGGAGTGAGATGTTGGTGCCTTTGGGGGACGGCCTTGGCCTACACAGCTGACATTATATATTTCACAATTTGGTCTTTTTCGAGAAGGACCTGTAGCTCGAGCTTTCTTCTGTTGTGCTCTTCTGTGTTTATCTCTCTCTCCCTCTGATGTGCCTTGTCAGAAAGAGCAAAGGCGTGATAACGCTATCAAAGGCACAGCGCTCTGCTATTGATTGCTCTTGTCTGTCCACCACCTTAAGCCATCAAAGGTTGTCACCTGTCAGTCGTCGCTCGATGCTGTCTTTTCTATCATATGTTGCATCATAGCACTGTAGACTGAAATGTCACAAGGGTTTTGTGGAAATGTTATGTGAGATGATTGTCAGTTTTGAAATAATGTTGCTTACTGTGAGCTTCATCCCATTAATGTATTATTAAGTTACAGTGATTTATATGTAGCTTATAGCTGCTTCTCTCCTCATGCTTAGCCTTGTGAGATTGAAGTCTCAAGATTGGTGCAGTGAGCTTGAGCAGGTGTTACTAGCTATGAACATAAATCAAACACATGTATAATTCCACACAAAACGTTTTTGATGTCTGCTCGACAAGTCAGAGGCATATAACGGTGTACTTAGCATTAAGAAAACAATGAAATTATTTTTCAAATGTACAGGTAATATTTTTGTCTTGTTTCTTGCAGGGTGTGGACAAGGTGTCGGCATACATCCCAGATGCTTTGTGGTATAACTATGAGACGGTAAGACTATGCTCACCTTAAAACAGTTCCATATCTATCATTGATAGTCTAATTTTTATTTTAATTATTTTATACATGCATTCACATGCTTACAGCAGACATTTCACCTTGTCCAGTTGAAATTGTTTCCATATTATGGGTTTTGAAAACATGAGGGAGACAGAATATTTAAAAAAACATTCAGTATAATGCAATCCGTTACAAAATCACATGGCATCAAAAATCCCCATAGAGTTGAATCAACATTTCTACAGCCTTAAGACAAACTGAACATCATAAGCCTCATAAATATGAAAATCAGAAGAATGGGATCAAGAATAGACTAAACTTAGTCTTGCATAGCCAGACCTACCTACACACTTTGTTTTAGCGCTATGCCAGCGCTGGAGAAAGTGCTGGCTGCACCCATTATCATTCAGCTATGGGGGAAAAAAACACTCAGGTTTGTTTGTATTTATTTAAACCAATCACCATCACCTTGGGCAATGCTGGACTTAGTTCAGGGGATAACTTGTTTTTGGTAACATGCAGATAGTGGAAAAGGAGGATAATTCTGCCTGAAATAATCAGCCAATAGCCAATCAGCTTATACCCACGGTCTACATCCGGTGAGTTAGGCTATGCTAAACTTGATTCATTGCATGGTTATTGTATTGTGTATGAACATATTTGAATATAAAGGTGTATCTGCTTAAATGAAAGCATAAATGTATAGTACTCAACTAAAAAGATTGCAAAGGGGCTTATCAGTATCATGTCACATTAGTGGCATTAACACATACAAAAAGAACATGTATCACATGAAAGTCTTTGCTGCGAGTTCTTTGTTTGAGGCTGAGAGATGAGAGCGATAAGACAGAGCGAGTGTGAGGACAAAGATAGAGTGAAAGAAGGGACAGGGAAGAGAGGAGAGAGACTATCTCCCTGACAAAGAGATAAAAGAGGTGTTGAGTTCCTTTGGGACCTTATTTGGGCGTCACAGTGGCAATGTAAAGCGCCCACTGATCAGATGAACGATTAGATGGGCTGACTTGCCGCCGGCCCCTTGTCCTGGTTGGTCCCCTGTGATTATCTGGGTGGGAGGATGGGAAGGTGGGGTGGTATTGATGTAGTGAAAATGACCATCTAAAGCAAGTTACAGAGGAAAAAAATGATGGAAAAACAGAGGAAAGAGAATGACAGACAAAACACACATTATGAGATTTAAGTGAAATGCAGGGAAGGAAAGGATGCATGAAAACAACATGACATGGAGAGCTAGGGAAAGTAAGAGCAAGAGAGAAGACAAGAAGTAGAAAAATGGGGAATAAAAGTATGTAGAGGAGTTTGAAAATGGGAGGTTTGGCCAGCAGGAATGAAGGGAAAGGATAGAGAAGACCTCCTTAAGGCAGACAATGAGGGGGTGATAAGATCTGAAATTGCTTATAGACGCTCCACTAACTCCAGCCCACACACACACACACACACATTCTACTGTACTGCTTAAAATGGTACACACACAATCACACACAATCTCTCTCTCACACATACAACCTCAATGGGAATGGAGGAAAATGGGATAAAAAAAAAGAATTAGAGCACCACAAGAGAGAATAACAGGATGTAGAGTAGGAAGTAGGTAGAAGGAGAATGAGAGGAGATGGAGAGAAGAGACTTTTAAATTGTTTTAGGCTGGTATGAGGATTCAGTCCTCAGGAGATCAGAAATTAACTGTTCTCTATCTAGGCCTTAGGAGGAATGTGTGGTGGAGAGAGAAAGGAGAAAAAGTGACAAAGAGAGGAAAAGAGAATGAGTTGGATAAATGTATCTGCTCTTCTTAACTAAATATTTCTGACTAGACAGTGCATCTCTCACATATCAATGTAATGGCAACATCACACATTTAGTGTTGTCTTTCTTAAATGACTCAAGTTGTTTATGGATTTGAAAAGTTATTGAACCCACTGTCGAGAATGAGACATACGTTTGTTATATGATTCAAGTTGCAGTCATGCCGTAGTTTCCAATTACTATTTCCAATTATATTTTGAAGATCAGTTGACCAAAGGTACAAAACCTCCCCCTAAAAAACACACACAGTCTAGCAATGCAGATGTTTTTGGCTTCATTAAATTAGGTTTTCAGATATTCATTCCTAAGATTTCTGTGGCAGCCACAATACAATGGTGGTGAATGGAATTTTACTTGTGAAGCTTGCAGGGTTACAAATTACTCTAGAAAAAAAAAATCAACCCCAAACAAGGTATCCATCACCAAGGACAAACCTATTGTATACAGACATCACTGGGACTGTTTCTGGTAGAAAGTACAAGTGAAGTATGTGGGATAGCCAGAATAAATATACGGTGTAACAAATTTGGACAAATAAAACTGAGACAATCTGCAAAACTAGATACCACTGCTGGCAAGTAAGAAAAAAAGGGCAGACTCTTCAAAGTATTTTTGAATTCATTCTATTAGCTTATGCAAGTAAACTCAAAACTTAATGCAATAATATATGCAAGTATCTGCTATTTTTAGGGGTGGAATTTATTGATCTGAAGTCTATACTACTAGTTAGTATACTGTAGCACCCTGTGTTTTATGTCAAAGTAGCTTGAATCCAATAAATGCCTTAGTATGGTTACAGATCCATTTACACCACATATATTTTACATCTGTGTCAGTAAAAGTCAAGCTGAACTGCATTACATACCAGCCCATAGCCAGTATGTTTCAGCCCAGGCTTGTACAAAACTATGCTCACTATCCTAATAATGAAATGGGTAGCATGGAGATTGTCTTGCCCACAGAGCACCACATGAATGTAGGTGAGTTAATGGAATCTGTTGTCCTACCAATCAGATGGAACGGATGGCAGAACGCAGACAGCGTGTTGATATGTATCTGCCAGCTGACAAGCTTGGTTTACACATCAGAGGTGGTGCGATCCTCCCCACACAGACACCTGAGGTCACCACTACATACAGGTACAGACACACACACACACACACATCATGCATACACTCACATATGTACTGTGTCACATCAAAATGTGTAAGTTACTGTAGGTTGGTCCACAGAGCAAAACATAACATAAATGCACACACATTATGATATGAGACTGGGTTGACAGAGATCAACAAACACTTTCAGAATAGAACACATTGGGCCTGATTTACTAAGATTCCAAATAGTGGGTACTAAATTGCGTGCACAGTGCAAAAGATTGTACTTTTGGTTTGTGTGTGTCTTGCGGGTGATCTACAGTACTAAGAATAACTGCGTAAATGAAAACAGGTGCAACAGGGTGGAGACAGCAGTATGTAAATGAGGGTTTTGCGTGTCTGAATGGAGAGTTTGGACGAGCAGAAAGCTGCAAGCACAAAATGAAATGTGATCAGGTTCTAGCTGGAAGAAGTTAACAAGTTATAACAAAAACAAATATTACCAGAACAAAGTATTTGTGACAAAGTCAATGCTGTTAGTGATACCAAAAATATTTGACTCCAAAAATATTAACACGGGTAGAAAAAATCCATCCTGTGCGTATTGTGTCATTGTGCCTCCGTCTCCTCCTCTGCACAGTGACAGTAGTCATCTGTGTGCAGTGCACAGCTGCCCTAATACCTGCCCTTCAAAGGTATTATTTATAGACGCAAATAGGCCTACCGTCAGTAAAATTACCCACACTGCATATTCATTATGGTACGTACTAAATGGACAGCGCATACTATCTTGCACAGTTGAAACATGCAAGCCTCAGTGCACCCTGTTAGTAGATCAGCTTGCACATTTTTTGCAGGTGATGTCAAATCTGCCTACGTTTTTACACACGCAAACCTTTAGTAAATCAGGCCCATCATCACAAATGCACCCAACTGTCTCCTGCTAATTGAATTTGTTATTACATGTGTATAGTATGTTTACTTTTTGTGTGTGTGTGTGCGCTTTCTATAGCCGGCGTAACCCCATGGGTTTGATCATTGCTCTTGATGACAACAACCAGGCAGCCGGGGAGCTATTCTGGGATGATGGAGATTCCCGAGGTATTGTTGCTTTTCTCATTTTTTGCCTGTTTGTGTGTGTAAATGTGTTTGTGTAAGACACAACCATCTGCATCACGTTGTTACCACTTATTGACGCTCTTATCTTGTTATGTGCAAAGTATTAAGAGTAGGGATGTCCGATATTATCGGCCCTCCGATATTATCATATCAGAAACGGAGCTTATGTCTGTGGTTTAGTTCTACTCTGCTATGGCGAGACAACAGCTGAGAAGACCAAGTGAGAGGACTTCCTGTAAAGGTCCCGCCTCCAGAAACGGGGCTTATGTCTGTGGTTTGGAACTATTTCCAAGTGTGTCCTATGGATAGTAAATTTGCAATTTGCAATGACTGCAAACAACATAATAAATATGGCAGTGCCATATTGGCACTTTTTTCCATAACTTAAGTTGAAGTTGTTCTCTTATTTTGCACAGACAGTGTTTACATTTGGAAAGCCATGTTGCATTTATGTATGCATCCAGTGGGGCATCACAATACAATTAGGCATGTGTTGATTCCACAATAGGAGATATGTGATGTTGTTATGTAACAGTTTTGGTGTAAAAAGCCTGCATATATTGGTATCGGGTGATATCTTTATTGGGAATTAAGAGTTGGGGAATATCGGATATCGGCAGAAAAGTCAATATCGAGCATCCCTAATTACGAGTCAATTGCAAAATTTCCATCCAGATGTGGTGTAAATTGTAACTGAATCTACAAAAGAAAATATAAATTCATGACCATTTCCATGCACTACACAAGGATTAGAAGTGCAAGAGTGCAAGTCAAATCTCAAAGTTGACATATCTGATGTGTTTTGTCTGCAGCTGTGCTTTGTCTCTTCAGATGAGTGGAGGCTTGAGTGATGTGGGTCACATGCTTCATGTTCAATGGTTTTATGCCTTAAGTCTGTTTCCACTGCAGACTTTTCTTTATGAACAAACTGAAAATTAGCATTAAAAATAGGTGCATGGAAACACAATTAATATAACTGTTCAAACACAGTCAGCTCACACACATTCACAACTGAAGGCCAGTCACTGTGACAAACATTAACATCTGCTCTTCTTTCTCTCTCTCTCTCTTTTTTTTTACAGAGACGGTTAAAACAGGCAACTACATCCACTACAAGTTCAGTGTTATCTATGTAAGATTCCCTTGCACACATCTACACCATCTGGAAGATCCAGCCCACATATTCTTTCTGATCCGAACTTAAGTTCAAAATCACCAGAGACCTTAGACTTTTCCAGTCCAGAACACTAGGCATGATTGATCAATGTTATGCTGCCGAAGCTTTGTTTGATCAAATACCACTACCCGATGTTCCTGCTTCACACAGCACTGAGGATTGTCGAGAATGTTTAATTTATAAGATGGTTGAGTCACAATTATATGTAATAACTGGAAGTGGGATAAGCTGTGTCTGTTGTACATCTATCTATATGTCTGTCTGTCTGTCTGTCTATCTAATAATGAATATACATTGTGGAATGTAATTTTAGCAGCTATAATCCGCTTTTTAACTTAAATGATATGCTATGACCTCAGTGGATTTAAATAACGTGTATGTGTGTCCTCTGCCTCAAAGGGAGTACTGACAATGCAGGTGACCCATAATGGCTACGGGGATCCAGACAACCTTAAGTTTGAGGACATTACTGTTCTTGGGGTGCCTCATACTCCTTCATCCGTCTCTGTGACACACGTTTCAGATGGAAACACTGTCACCATACTGCCGGACACCAACATAGAGTATAATGCAGCCAAGAAGGTAAAAACACATACATCATTTTCATAGATGGTCTCGTTTACAGAAGTACACACACACCTAGATGTTTGTGCATACCCAGCAGCCACAAATCATTTTATGTCAAGAGAAATTGCTTTTTATAGGACAACTGTTAAAATGTTACAGAAAAGGACATATGATTACAGATAAAATACATACATATACACATACATAAAAGTATTTAGGGTATATGTTGGGGATATGACAGGCCATATTTGCTTTGTCAGGAAAACCTGCTGGTGTACTGACACAAAGCAGATACAGGGTAGATGATTTCCACAGCGGCTGTAGGCATCTGCTATTTGTTATAATAAGACCAGGGATGAAACCATTACTGTACATTTCAAGGTTAGCCTCAAAGTGTAAGAAATGATAACAATTTACATTGGGTGTGGGTTGTGAAAAGCTTTGTGTGAGTGTGTGTGGGAGAGAGCTTGTGAGAAAGAAAAAGACAGGGTGAGAAAGAGCAATGATCCTACAGTAAGTGCCCAGGGTTATGAGCTGAAGGCAAAAGTCTATAAAGTGTCAAGAGGTTTACTTGAGTTATATTATAAAGATTTTCTTTGTGTGCTTGTGTATATTTGCGTGCACACACATGTTCTTGTGAGATGCCTGTGTAGATCCTCGAGGTCTCTCTGGTCACACACACAAGCATGCATTTATCAAATGACTCTAACCAGTAATCATTTCCTGGAGGTGAACGTGCTGTTAAACCTAAACTCTAGCTTGTCATGCCCATCAGTCTTTGTATGCCTAGTTGGACTGGCCCTTGAATATTATAGATCAGAGCCGCCAAACATCAGTACTTCTATATACAGTCAAACAATTTACAATATTTGACACAGACTGTCTCCTAATATTTTATTTAATTTCCTGACATGTTTTTGTTTTTTTACAATTCCCTCCCTAACATAAAAATTGAACTGCCTTCTATATTGTTCACAGTACTGCATGTATAAAGAGACTGCCCTGTCTTTTCCGTACATCCATTCCTCCCTTCCCTCTCTTTTCAGTTTCATCATTTATCCCTCTGCCCATATCTGCCTTTGCAGCCTATTTATCAATATTAATGCCTGTGTGCTTGTGTGTCCTGCATTTCACACTATAGAATTGCTGAAACATGATTCAGAAATTACAGGACAAGAAGTCTGCTTACCCTCTGAGGATACTTTAGCTGGTGACTGCAGTGACTAAAGTGAAAAGGGGCTCCCCAAGATTTGTTGTGAGAATGACTCATAATTCTCAGCAGAGGCTGTTGAAACAGCGAGGGAAATTAACAGCTGTGTCTTAATTGATAGCACACGCAACGTCAAGCACACATTCTGTCTCAAGGAAGCATGTCTGGGCTTACTTGCATAAGTAGAACATTTCCATCGAGACAACTTGAAGACACTGTTCACACATTGACAACCTAGGGTTTAATAATCAGTACTCTCTACTCCATTTTCCTCCCTTACACTTCATTTCACCACAAACACACATATACAGGTTATGTTCCTGCGTGGCTTGTCCTTGACCCTTGGGAAGTCCTACCTAGTGCAGTGGGAGCTGGAAGTTGATGAGTACCAGCGCTTTGACTGCTACCCAGAGGACAATGCAGATGAAGCTAAGTGCAAGGCCAGAGGCTGCATCTGGGAGGTGAGGGGTGACACAGATGATGCTCACATCCACATATACGCATTATTTCCCTACTCTATTTCTAAACAAACAGGGTAAAAAATCTCTCCCCTGTGCTTGTGTTTCTTTCCCTGCTCAGCCAAGCAACCTTGAACGTGTTCCATGGTGCTTCTATCCACAAGACTACGGATACATGGTTACAAGAACCGAGGAAACCAACTCAGGCATGACAATTAATATCAGTCGGAACAAAAAATACAGGAGCAGTGGTCGCCCAGAGTCACCAGACATTGACACACTCCGTGTTGAGATCCATTATCACAGCAGTGACATGCTCCAGTTCAAGGTGTGTGTTTGTTTGTGCTAGTAGCGGTGCATTCTCCTCTGTATCATGTGTCATTTGCTAAACTTGACCAATATGCCCTCAAGCTGACAATTTTTATTCATTCCAAAGCACTTGTCTGGCTTGCTTGTCATACATTAACACACACATACAATGACAAACAAACATTCCCTCTATGTTCAGATCACGGACCCGACCACAGATCGTTATGAGGTTCCAGTGCCTCTATCAGTTCCAGCTACTCCTGAGACTAACGAGAGCAAGAGGCTTTACAAGGTCCATGTTACCACAAATCCATTCGGCATCCAGGTTGTAAGAAAAAGCACAGGAACCAAGATGTGAGTGTTTCAGTCGTACAAGTGGAGCAAGCGGGCTTACATTTTTCGTGTTCTGTGTTGTAGTAGTTGTCTATAAAGTGCCATTTTTAGGTTGTTTCCGGGTCTTTTATGTCATTAATAATGCAATTTCATCAATGTTTTACACAATTCAGTAGCATTTGTTTTCAATTCTGATATGGTGACATATTTTGCATTATCTAATTAATTCATGTTGTTAGTCTATGATTCCCTGTTACTGCTACCTATATTGACTTTGAGCCTTGATAAGATTTTGCTGGTTAAATAAAGGTTAAGTCAATTCTGTGCTGTCCTAACTAGTAAAGTAAATTTGTATGTGTTTTGGCCTACATTTTGTTTTCACAAGCACAATGCATACACATTGTCCCTTAAATTTATCCCTTTTTGGGCAACATGAATGTGCCTATTAACAAGTAATAAGGTGAACCATGGGATAAAAATTCTACTAAACTGTTTGGAGGCAAGAACCTTTTTCCCCCCTTTGAGATTAAAGTAGGAATGCTGAGTTGACTCCTTCGGCACTGTTACCCAATCAAAGTTGGCCCGTGTATCAGCGCCTGAAGTAGTTTCCACTTTGTTCAGCAGTCATGATGATGTCACATGAAGCAGTAGAGCGTCAAAAAGTCTATTCAAAGCATATCTTTAAGCAAGGGTGACATTATTCTGTAGTTAAGCCTTGCATGTTTTTTTAGAAGTGTCAGATGAAATTTTGCTAATTAAAATTTGTGAAGTATGTTGAAGGGATGCCTGCAGTTGCTACGGCTTATTATGCTTATTTGTGTCAAGCATTTTGTGAATAACTCCTTTTGACAATAATTCCCTCTCTCTCTCTTAGTCTCTCTCTCATTGATTTAATCCTCTGTCACTTTTCTCAGTTGGGACTCCTCTGTGCCAGGTTTTACCTTCTCAGACATGTTCATCCAAGTGTCGACACGACTGTCATCAGAGTTTGTCTACGGCTTTGGAGAGACGGAGCACCCCACCTTTAAACACAACCTTAACTATCATACCTGGGGTATGTTCGCCAAGGACCAGCCTCCTGGTGTAAGTATCACACTGAAGGGCATACATACTGTATACAATGTGAGTACAGCCTCAGATGTAGCTACTGTAGTAATGTACTGTCACAATACTAGTTTATGGCAATAGTTGAAACAATGTTTTTTACAGATAATAATTTTCATGAACAAAATTTGAGTAAACTAAACTGCTGTCTACAGCAGCCTTTTCTATACATTGGCATGTTCTATCAAATTTGTTGTGGCATTTGTAACAGAACACCCTACACTCAAAGTCTTTAACATCACACCCTCTAGATACTGCAGAGGTGACTTGTAAACAACCTTCCTGCACAGTATGTAAACTTGTCTTTCTCACATCGGTGTCACTTTGATGTGATGCTGTTGATATGAAAGTCGGTTATAGAGTGTCATCATGTTTTCCCTACCGGTGTCAAGGCCAGACAGGATGAGGTTTCCACCTGCATCAGCATTATCGAGCCTAATTGCTGAGCTGTCAAGTCTGCTCCACAGGGTTCAGACAAATGTTATGGGACCCCTCGGAGAGCAAGGGAATTAGTGTAAGGACAAAAAGAAAGGAAAATGAATAAGAATGAGAAAAAAAGATGAGACAGAATGACATGGACCAATATTAAACCAGTAAAAGCCATGTAATAATCATTATTGCAGTGCAGAAGTCTTTGTGCACGACTTCAGACAAACACACACACACACACACACACACACACACACACACACACGTCTATATAGTTCAGACATCCACAAGAATACAAAACTGTAGCTTGAATCATGTAACATGAAAGATAGTTATGCTTTCAGGATGAATACTGAATAATTTAGGGAAACATAGAAGGGATATGTGATATTACTTGATAATTGAATTGTGAAAATAATGTTTTATTGGGAGCAAAAACCTGCCCAAAACCTGTTTTAGTGCTAATGGATGTCCATACAGTAGCTGAGCTATTACAGTATATGTACCCAGAATCTGTGTGTCTGTGTTTGTTTGAGCTACAAGTCAAAACACACAGACAGAGAGAAACCACATGAGCACAGTCACTGGTTGTCACTTTGTTGAGTTAGGCCATCACACCATGTAACGGGGCCACAAGTAAACGTCCACATACACGGCAAATAGGACACAAAGACAATTCAAAATGACAGATTACATTACAGGTACAGTTTAACAACCTCTTATGTACCTGAAGTGCAGGAGCGTGATTGAGTGTGACATGCCCATGAGTTTTCGTCACAGGTCGGTGACATCTAAAAGTGGCAGATCCCCCGTCCCCTGACATCCTTCTATGTGTTCCTCTTCTCTCAGTCTGTCTCGTCCCATATTCTCATATAAATACTCAAGACAACAGTGTGACCCTCTCAGTATTTACAAGAGGTGCACTCAAAAAATCCACCTACTGCTATATGTACATGTAGAAAATCAGTACAAGCAAATGCAATCCTACATCAACAAGAAAAAAAACAATGTGCACAGGATGATTGTTGAAGTAGTCATGTAAACTATCTTTGAAGAAAAATGAAGTTAATACATTTCCCACCTGAGAAGGGTAACCACTAAGCTATGTTTTTGTCATTAATTTTAATTTCTTGCTTCCTACATGAAGACATCTTCAAACTCAGGCCAGTTAACAGCTGAGTTTCAAAGCTGGGAACTAGGAGGAATTTAAAGATCCAATTCTTTCATTAAGGTTTAATCATCTCAAACTTCTCTTTGATTCTCACTTTCTGTCTCTCTGCTACAGTACAAGGAGAACTGCTATGGAGTGCATCCATTCTATATGGGCCTTGAGACCACAGCCGATGCTCATGGAGTGCTACTGCTGAACAGTAATGCCATGGGTGAGGAAAAAGAAACAGGAATACACACACATGCATTGTTAGTACATGCACATATGCAAATACAACCACTCTCACACACACAATCACGCTCAATTGCATATGCAGTGGGTATTTATGTATTGATGAGTGAGACAAGTATGTTCTCCTCTCATTCTTGCCTTTCATCCCACACTGCTTATCTACTCTCTACATATTCAGATGAGTAGATGTGACAAAGTATGTACCCACCACTTCACACACTTATTTGCTTATTTGCTTTGTGTGCAGATGTGACTTTCCAGCCTACTCCAGCTTTAACTTACCGAACTCTGGGAGGCATCCTGGATTTCTACATGGTCCTAGGACCTACACCTGAGATGGTGGTGCAGGAGTATACTGCAGTAAGTCTTCTTGGTTTCCCTGTTTGTTTGTGTGTGTGCTTGTATTTGCCTGCGTGTGTGTGTGGGTGTGTGTGTGTGTGTGTGTGTGTGTGTGTGTGTGTGTGTGCGTGTGCGTGTTTTGTGTCTGGCCCTGGGCCGCTGTTGATGGACTGCAGCAGCTGGGAGTTCCTCGCTTCATTGCGCTCTCTCATTTAGCCAATCTAAACACACGCGCACACACACACACACGTGCACACACAGTCAAACAAACACTTTACGGACACTGTCCCGTTTTCCTATAAAACAACTTTTTTGTGCTGAACTGTTTTGACTTCCTTGTTTGTTTTTCTTCTTAACAGCTGATTGGACGACCTGTTCTACCAGCCTATTGGTCCCTTGGGTTCCAGCTCTGCCGCTATGGTTACACAAATGACCAAGAGATATCAGATCTGTATAATGACATGAGGGTAGCAGGTATACCCTATGTAAGTTCCCGGACAAAGACTCCATACAATCTCTGCATTGAACATAACACAAAAACAAGTAATCAAATAACATTACAAGAAAACAGAAATCATCCCATCTCATACTTCTCCATTCAAACTTAGATTATGAACAGTATATTTTGGTGAGCTGTGTGTCAGCTTCTAAAAATCTGTCATCGTTGTCAGCAGACTGTAAAATGAAAAGAATTAATAGATGCTTTGAAACAACTGAATCATTTTTCATTCATGTTTAAGACAAAGCATTTTTGATTTGTATACTCAACACCAGAGATGTGAACTAAATAATAAATAAGTAATAAAAAATAAATATAAGGGGTCACAAGGCCAGCACTGCCTACATACAACTTATCCAATTAAATTCCAATATGTTTGCCTGCTTTTACAGAGCCACTGATTTAATTCATTGTTAAATTAGTGTCTCAGCATAAGAGATAATTTCATCAGAACTAACCTGAGAGCTTATTCTTTTCCATTGAAGTATAGGGTCATCCAACTCAGTGGACAGACAGAGCTAAACCCAACACAGTATCTACATACAGTACTGTATATTCCACAATGGCATTCAGGCAATAACTACATAAAACTAAATCAGATTAAAGACGTTAGGATGAACTCAAACAGAGGCACTGATTCCATGGATTACATAGGGTACATCAAGTTAACCTAATAATATGTGACCTCTAATTTCATTTGAAATCCATTCCATTGTAGGTTTCACAGCCTCTAGACATAGCCAGTTTGAACCAGTAATTCTCTCTGACAGTGTGTTACATAACAGAATGTCATATTCATCTGTGAGACCACTGTGGTTGACCATGACAAGATGCCTCACATGGAAACAAACCAGAATCCCATCCTCATCACCATGCAGAACAGAACATAAGAATGTCAAGTAATCCCCAAAATATTCTTTCACAACGCCTAACCTGCAACAAACTGACACCATCCAAAAAAGAATCCTGCATCATTAGTTGGAATGAAAGAAGCAGGAAATGCAGCTACTTACAAAGGCTACACATGAGCTACCAAAGCCGGTGAAGTTTTGTTGTCACTGTAAGAGATAAAAGCCAGAGAGGCAAATAAACTCTTCTCTCATCTCATGTCTAACATGCCATTTGTTAAGACAAACTTTACAGACTTTCATACTTATTAGCAGAAATCTTAACAGTTAGGAACATCATTGCATTGGAAAATGTACAATTGTTTTCCTGACTTAGTGATAATAAAGTTGTATTCATAAATGGTATATTATAATTTTATTATCTTATTTTTTTCTTGCTTTCATAGCTGTCAAAAATCAAATGTTTTAACTGACATGAAATGTGTGATCTAATGAGAGACTGTGTCTTTTCCTGTAATTTTGTCTGAAATACCTGAATCTAAGGAAGAAGATATTGTTGTTTTACCTTAATGCTATGTGTTGTTCTACTTCTCATATAGTAATTTTATCCTCAGTTCATTTCTTGTCTAACTGGTATCTGCTACAGGATGTACAGTATGCAGACATTGACTACATGGATCGTCAGCTGGACTTTGTCCTGGACCCTGAGTTTGCTGGACTACCTGCCCTTGTTGAGCGCATGAGGGGAGAAGGCATGAGGTTCATCTTCATTCTGGTAAGAAAATTACATCATTAACTAATGATACACTCAAGGAACAAAAACCATAACAAAGGTTTAAATATTCATTATAGATTTTAAATATATCTAAAGCTTATCTGTGAAAGCTAGATAGTAAGTCAGCCAATCTCTACTTAGCTCATCAAATCAAAATATTAAGTTTTGTGTATTTAATTCCAGGATCCAGCCATCTCAGGTAACGAGACACGTCCATACCCTGCCTTTGATAGAGGTCAAGCAGCGGATGTCTTCATCAAATGGCCCAAAAACATCAGTGATGAAATTGTGTGGGGGAAGGTAAGAGGGCATGGATGACCACACAAACAGGTGTAAAGAGAACTCACAAACTAAATACTGGCATAAGCATACTTTACATTGTCTTTTTTTTTTTTTTTGGTAGGTTTGGCCAGATTACCCGAATGTCATAGTAGATGAATCTCTGGACTGGGATACACAAGTAGAGGTACAATATGTTCCATGTTCAGCCCACTGATACACAATATGCCTGAACATTAAATTAAAGACACAAATTTCCAGCATTCAATTTTCCTAATCATATGACCATCCCATGTTCAGCTCTACAGGGCTTACACTGCATTCCCTGACTTCTTCCGCAATACAACAGCAGACTGGTGGCAACAAGAAATCAAAGATTTCTATGAGACTTGTATGAAGTTTGATGGCCTTTGGATTGTGAGTGACCTGAAAGATAACATTCAGATAAAGTGATCTTATTTCCATTCTATTCTTGTTGGGCCTTATTTTCATTTCACCTTTAACCCCCCCACTCTTTCTCTTTCTCTCCTCATCTGTAGGACATGAACGAGCCTGCCAGTTTTGTCCATGGCACAGTTGGAGGGAAATGTCTTGGTGACCCACTTCTAGAGAACCCTCCATATATGCCACGTAAGACACACATAACTATATTTTCGGTTCTTCTTAACCCTCCTGTTGTGCTCCCGGGTCAAATTGACCCTATCTCTTTTGACTGTTCCTTCCTTCCTTCCTTCCTTCCTTCCTTCCTTCCTTCCTTCCTTCCTTCCTTCCTTCCTTCCTTCCTTCATTCCTTCCTCATTCCTTACTTCCTTCCTCTTTTCCTCCTTCCTTCCTTCATTCATTACTTCCTTCCTTCCTCATTTCCTTTTTTCTCACTTCCTTCCTTCCTTCCTCCCTCCCTCTTTTCCTCCCTTCCTTCCTTCCTTCATTCCTTCCTCATTCCTTACATCCTTCCTCTTTTCCTTACATCCTTCCTTCCTTCCTCCCTTCCTTTCTTCCTTCTTTCCTCCTTTCCTCCCTTCCTTTGTTCCTTCCTCCCTCCCTCTTTTCCTCCCTTCCTTCCTTCCTTCTTTCCTCTCTTCCTTCGTTCCTTCCTCATTTCCTTCTTTCCCCGCTTCCTTCCTTCCTCTTTCCTCCCTTCCTTCGTTCCTTCCTCATTTTGTTCATTCCTTCCTTCCTTCCTTCCTTCCTTCCTTCCTTCCTTGACCTGAGCACAACAGGAGGGTTAAGTTAAAATTAGGTAATCAAGCTCTGATAACTACATTATGAGTTTAATTATTCTATGTGTTTGTTTGTGTGTGTGTGTGTGTGTGTGTGTGTGTGTGTGTGTGTGTGTGTGTGTGTGTGTGTGTGTGTGTGTGTGTGTGTGTGCGCGCGCCCTACCAAAAGCTCTGAACTCTAAACATCTTGGCTTAAACCATAAGACCCTTTGCATGAACAGTGAGCAGATACTTAGTAATGGAAAGAAAGTCAGACACTATGACGTCCACAACCTCTACGGCTGGTCGCATACCAAGCCCACCTATGAGTAAGTAAATAAGTATTTATATTTATCTATCTGTATGTGTGTGACAATGCTTATGCCTGGAGAAGCAGACTACATTTGGAACTATAATTATCACAGTGAACTCTGAACCCAGTGAGAATGGATGTAGGTGAAGAAAAAAGATATCTTTGCAAACACATCTAGGACGAAAATGCCAGCACAGGAGATGCATATCCGGTATATTCCAGCTATTGCAGATTACGGGCTTATCAAATGTTTCTGATGATATCCACAAAATGTCGTCGGTCCTTGTGGTGAAATTCTCTCCTCATCACAGGGAAAGCCAATTACAGAGTTGGCTATAGAAGGTGGTGATGGGCACCTTTGGATCTTGAGATCGGGTGAAACTATTTCAGGGTGAAGACTTTCAAGTTCAGTTTAGGGTAAGGGTCAGGGTTAGGTCATTGTTAGGGTAAGGCAGGGTTGTCAAACTCATTTTCGTTCAAGGGCCACATACAGCCAAATTTGATCTCATGTGGGCCGGACCAATAAAAAGATGGAAGGGAGGAAGGAAGGAGGGAAGAAAATACAAAAGGAAGGAAGGAAAAGGGATTAGTAAGGAAAGGAAGGAGGGATGGAAAGACAAAAGGAAGGAAGGAAGGAAAGAAGGAAAGAAAAAGGAATAGGAAGGAAGGACGGAAGGAAGGAAAGAAGGACAGATGACAGGAGGGTAGGAAGGAAAAGAAGACAGGAAGGAAAGTGGGCCGGATTGGAAGCCTTGGCGGGCCGGTTCTGGCCCACGGGCCGCATGTTTGACATCCCTGGGGTAAGGGGTTAGGGAATGTATTGTGTCAATGAGGGTCCTCACAAGTATAGAAGTTCAAGCATGTGGGTATTATTTCCCTGTGTAAGATACATCCCTGAATCTCTCCCATCTGTGCAGTGCCCTGCTGGCTGTGACAGGTAAAAGAGGCATAGTGGTGACCAGGTCCACCTACCCCTCCAGTGGAATTTGGTCTGGACATTGGCTGGGAGACAACGCTGCTAGATGGGACCAGCTATACAAATCCATCATAGGTATACATAAATATATATACTGTAAATATACCCAGATAAAACAAATAATAAAACTGCGGTTGTGAACAGTAATCTAACATCTGGGTACGAAAAGGGGGTGATGTGATCAGATGATGTGCAAAAAAATAACAAAAGAGGAATCTTAAATTTTGGCATAACTCAACATTTTCCTTTTTATTCCACAGGCATGATGGAGTTCAGTCTGTTTGGCATCCCTTACGTGAGTATAATCATCTGATCTTGGTTTTGACAAGCCATAATCTTATTGATGTGACCTTGTCCTCTTTAAGTAGATTACAGCAGCATGAGTGATGTCATTTTGTTTGCTAGATTCTTTGACCAAAGGACATCTTGAAACACAATGTGGAGTATGTCATTACAAGACTCTCCCCTATCAAACAACCTGGCCCTAGTCAGCACAACACCCATGAAAATGTGTCATTAATTAATTAACTTAAACAAAAGTTACTTTTTAAGACTGTTGTCCTGACTTTTCTGTCTTTTTTCCCCTCTATTTCTTTGTCTTTATTTCTTTCTTTACCTGTCTTCTCACATACTGTCCTTCCATTTCCTCTCATTTCTTCAGTGTGTCTCTAAAAAAAAAGATCTGACACCTCATCGATCCCTATATGGAAAATCATTTATGTATGTCCCCAGCCACAGGGTCAGATATACAACACCACACACTCCTGCAGTGTCTTTCTTGCACAAGGACACATGAGGCACACAACGCTTGCAACAAAAGCAGCGTGACCCCAGTTTCTGTGGTAGAAGGGTACTCTTTGTAGTAACACCTGCAAGCTACTGTTTCTTCTTTCTGCCTCTGTCTCCTGGTACTCAAGCACACACACATACCACTGTGTGACATTTTTCGTCTGTCTTCTTTCAGACCGGGGCAGACATATGTGGGTTCTTTTATGAAGCTGAGTATGAAATGTGTCTTCGCTGGATGCAGCTGGGTGCCTTCTATCCATACTCACGCAACCACAATGGCAAGGGTAGCCCGGTGAGTAAATACAAAACAGGAAAAAAAAAAACACTCTGTTTGCCATGACAAAGCTGAAGCCACAATAGGTGGGTAAAAACACTAGTAGGTTTCAGAGCCAAGATTTCAAATTTCGGTCTTTCCCGGTGAATTCTCATCAAAGTCTGCTTCAGTTTCCTGGGGGAAAAATACCTTCTTTTTGTTTTTGCATGTTTTTGTATTTTATCAAATCAAATTAATAGAGAAAAATCATGGGAATAACTGGAAAGGAGCAATATATTCCTAGGGGGTAATTTCAAAATCACAGAAAATCATTCAACCCAAGGGCGTTGCTACAAATTAGGCAGCAGAGTCCAGTTTCTGACGTGTTCTGGTTTATAACTCCATATAAAGAACTGAATGCTTTTAAAGGGTATGAGAGATGATAAAAAACACAGGTACTCATTCTAGCTCAAGAGATGACCAACAACCCCTCTCTTTAGCTACAGTAGCATACTCTTGAGTTCAAGTTATACAAACATACAAAAAGCTTTTAACAGCAGGCAACTCAGTCGCTTTCTCTACCTGCATCTCTATTAATCTGTGTCTGACATATACATACATACACACACAAGAATGCACACACACAACCCCACAAAAAGATAGACCTGTTTGGTGGTATAGTGTCGGTGGCATTCATTCTAGCGGTGACCTTTTAGAGCACTGGAACACATCTGAGAAATCCAATAACGCCCGTCCGGAGATCGATCCCACCGGGCAAAATTTCTCTGCACTGGAGTCTGCAATACTAGACAGGACACTGTTGTATATTTGTGTGTGTGTTTGTGTGTGTATATGTAGGTGTGTGTGTGGGTGAGTGTGTGTGTGTGTGTGGGTGTGGGTGTGGGTGAGAGAGAGAGAGAGAGAGAGAGAGAGTTCCCATACCTATGCTTTTTAACAGCACAGAGAGTGGATATAATTGAATTCTCAAGGTGATCTGGGCTCCGCTGCACACCACGTAACCTCCACTCCACGCACACACATACACCCTGCGATTCCAATCATTTAATGATGGTTTGCAAATGGGTGTTTAAACATGGAGAAAATTGACAGAAAAAAGCACACACATGGTAGGTGACAGCGGCACAAAATGATAGTTCGAGAGGAGGAGATAAAGTCAGGGAGACAAAAAGAGTGAAGGAGAGAGAACTAAAAGAACAGTATAGGTGTGTAAACCAAATAAAAGAAAAATAACAGGAGGATTGAGAAGAGAAAACACTGACAGGGAAATACAGATAAAAGCAGGGAAAGAGTTAATAGGCTATGAGACAGAAAGAGAAAAAAAACATATTGAGGGATGAAATTGGCAGATAATTAAACATGATGGTAATTTAACAAGTTAAATGGTGGCGACACAGAGTGGTGCTAAGGATCTGAGAGCTTGGACAAGGCTGAATAAACAATTTGCAGATTTTGAAACAACTGCAATCAAGCCACAAAAGGGATGTGTGACTAAGATGATGGTGCTTGGTGAGAGAAGAGAAGATACACAAAGCAGGACTGAGAGAAGGCTTTAAAAAACTTTCCTAAAAAGAGGATCAAGGTCAGCTATTTATGTAATCTACTGTAAAAAACTATTATTTTTTCCAGTCAGCCATATAAAATCCTCAATCATCAGACAGTTAGTGACTGTAACCTCCAGTCTGCTTAACAAGGCATTTGACAACAAAGTATTAACACCACAAACCAGAACAGAGGGTACCCAAGGTCAGAGACAGTGGAGGGAAGAAGAGAGGAGAGTTTTTTTGTTTTTTTTTGCAGAGTCATTCCCAGAGCTCTGTCATGCCTAGTGTCTCTTTGCCCTCAGACAACTTTCAGTGTTGACCTCTGGATAATTTCACTGCACCAGCAATACACTGCAGTGTCCACAGTCATATCAGTACACTGTTGAATTAATTAAACAAGATATATTCTCCACCAAGAGTTGGTACAGCAGCGTAGTTATATTCAAGTCATGTATATTGTTATTCAGTGTTTAAATATATATTTTATTTTTTCAGATGTAAAAACCCAGAGGTTTATGAGACAGGGCGAGGGAGTAGATTCCAGACAGATAAATGAAGAGAAGGACCAAGTAGAGGAGAGAAAAGATGAGAAGGGCTGACACAGCCAGATAACCTAATTTTTCCTTGAAGCCGCGTGTGCACACACATGCATATCTGCCTACAATCAATGTGTGTCACAAGGCCTTTTGCCACTATAAATGTGGTCATAAATTACTGCTGTGAAGCTTTGAGATGGATACTCTGTGTGCTTCTCACTCTTCAGCCCTGCTCTCATCTCTTCATCAATCCCTCCTCTGGTTTCCCACAGATGAAGAGTCTAACTTGAGGGCCCAATAGGCAGGCAGGTCATCCAACGTGTGTGTGACTGCATGTTAAAAAGAATTAGTTTTTTTGGGGGGAATTATTCCATTGGTGATCTTACCTCTAATGTAGCGACATCATCGACACCAAAAGCATCTACATTATGTGTACACACTGGACTAGCATTAATATACAGTACCTCAAAATGAATACAACACTAAGAACCCTAATTAATCCATAGTCATTGCACACTAACAAAATCCAGGACACAAACTGGGAAAGAGACTGTAAGTGTCTTAAACCCCTAGGCTGCCAGGATGCCCCATGGTTACTCCATGAGGGTAAAGCCTTGGGTGGAGGTGGTGAAGCAGTTAAGTTGAGTTCTACAAAGTTTTTATCTTTAATAAAAGCAATGATATAACTCATAGAAACGCTTAAAACCTCAATTTTGAGAGGCTGAAACCAGATAATGATTGGTATTCCTGCTTGTTAACTGACCTAAATGATTGATTAACTATGAAAAGCATTCCAAATTAATTTTCTGTCGTTTCAATAGCTAATTAATCAACTAATTATTTCAGCTCTCCCTGATTGCTCACTAGCATTCTATTTGATGCTATGAAGTGTGACAACGTTGTTTGTCTGGAGTGGTTTAGGTTGTTTTGTCTGCTTCTAAATGGCAACCTCCATCTTTAATATGTCTCTGCAGAGAGGATGTGCCAGTTTTCTTGCTACCATGTGTAAGAAGAGCATTGCGATATGATATTTTCAGGAGCTCTTTTACCAAATGTGTATTTCATCCGTTACTAACTGACAGCCTGCCAGGCTAATGCAATGCTTTGGCTATATGCTGTATCTCTCCTTCTACCTCCCACTGGTCATTGCATAACTGCAGTATTTGACACACATGGACATGGATGATTGAAACAAAGAGTGTTAAAGAGAGAGAGAGAGGAATTTCACTATATTCTTTTGAAAAATAACCAGACCAGACCAGAGTCAGAAGCTTTAGAGAAACAAAAAGACCTGAAACCTAATACAATGTCAGAACCTGTTGGGTTTGGTGTTGCGTAGCAGAACTCAACTGTGAACTGCTGGTATACAAATACAGCTTGTATTAACTGTATCTATTTTTTCTTCTAGTTTCCAAGACCAAATTCTTAGTCACTCATTCATATTATTTTGATCAGCCTCCCAGTGTCTCTCTCTCTCTCTCTCGCTCTCTCTCACTCTCTCTCACACAGACACACACACACACACACACACACACACACACACACACACAGACACACACACACAGACACACACACACACATACAATTTAGTATGATAATTTTACTAACTTCCCTGTGAACACATCTGATTGTAAGGCATGAGGGTGCAAAAGGAAGGTTACTGAAAAGGGAGGCAGGTATAAGAACTCCCGGGTTTTCAGATAATTACAGTGTTGTAAGTTTCCTCTGAAAAGTAAATGATAATCTGGTAAACTCCTTGGGTCATAAGATAATGGAAATGTTCTATATTCAATCATGTGCTGGTAGGCCTGTACTTAGTAACCGGGCTACAGTTAATAATTATTATCAAATCTCACCCAGCTAAACTGCTGCTGGGGGGAAAAAAAGTGTCTGATATTTCATTGCTCTCTGTGATCGTTTTTATGATTGTATGATTTTTTTTTTCTTTAGAGAAAGACAGGAGAGACATATACACAAATTTACACACACACACACACACACACACCCACACACAGTATCATAGGGAAGAGCATATGGTGATGACACGCTTCAGCTAAGGATCTTCATGGTCTTCAGTATGTGTGTGTGTGGGTGTGTGTGTGTGTGTGTGTGTGTGTGTGTGTGGGTGTGTGTGGGTGTGTCGGTGTGTGTGTGTATTTGACCAGACTGATTATTGTCCTCACTACAGCTCCAGCAAATGAGCTAATACATTTAGATTGGCCCATATCTACAAAATGACAGTACACCCTGTCCTCCTTTTCTGTCCTTGTCTCTTAAGGGGATGTTACACTTTGTTGCCAATTAAAATTAGGTAAATCTCAGTTCAGTGTGCAGCAGAATAGTTGGAGCATAATTTATCAGTGTAACTGCATGCAGCCAATCTAGTATATCGAGTATTTTTGGCATGCCACTAACTAGCTAATGTTGCTGTCAGTCTCTCTTCACATCTCTTCACATTTTAAAGTTATACATTTTTAGCATGTTGAAATTAGAAATGTTGAAATGTTTTGTACAACACCAAATAGCTGTCCCTAGCTTTACAGTATGCAAACATTGTCCAGGTATTTTGACCTTGTGTCCTTAAGGTGTCCTTGCATTCCCTAAAGCATGTTGTCAACTACAGGATCACCTGATACACTTAATGGTTCAATGCTTGCTAACAAATTCAATAAAAAACAGATATTTAGATGGAATTTGTTATATTAGGTCATACAATAATATATTTTTTTTAAACACTTGGAAATAACTTTTGATTGACCTAAACCCCTACCCTGTACAACTATTGTCCAATCATGTTTATGTTAATCTACTATAACCTACATTGTCTGGATAACTAGTTTACAGAAATAACAGGTCTTTGTTTCTGAGGTCAAGGAGAACATGTTAACTATTAACTATGAAAACAGCAATGTCATGTTAGAAGAAAATTACATACTTTTTTATATATACTATATATATACTATACTAAGAGTGAATATAATCACACACAACCTTGTAATACAAGAATGACACTGTTTCCTTATTAAGTGTTACATGTCTTCTACACAGATCATCAACTTTCTAGAATGTTGACCCCTTTGCTTGGGACATAAAGCTTTAGCCTCAGTCTTTTAGCATAATATCATGTATGTACTCATCAAGATAGAGCTGAAAATACAAATGTCTGCCTGGCATCAAGTACCTCTTGTTTCAAAAATGCTAATTTTGAGTTGTTGCAACAATAAAAAGGTCAGTAATTTAAAGGACAAGTTGCAATTTAAGACAATAAAAAAACTACATACATTTGACTCAATAATTGTTAATCAATCAACACATTTTTATTTTCTTATAACTATTAATTCTGTTTGTTTGTTATCACTTATTTTGAATTCATTTTCTGTGTCAGAGACAAGATCCCGTTGCTTGGAATGCCACGTTCTCTGAGGCTTCCCGAGACGTCCTGAACATCCGTTACACCCTCCTGCCATACCTGTACACACTGATGTATGAGGCTCATACAAAAGGAAGCACAGTTGTCAGACCACTCTTGCACGAGTAAGTACAGATACGCAACACACACGGGTCTTATCTTTTCTGTTAATGTCATGGCTCAGCATTACATGTAATCAGTTAATCATATCATTTAGTTATTACCTGCATGTATTTTTCATTCCAATTTGCTGGAAAGTTAACCTGATTTTATACTCAATAGTTTATCATTAGTATGCAGAGTGTTACGTATGGTGGTTGCTGGACTGAAAATCAATTTAGGCAGAGCTTTCATTTAAGCGTCCCAACACGTTTTAAGCAGCAAGCTATTTTACTGGCCAACTCATTTTAATTTAGTTACAATATTTTACCATCAAAACCAGCCTCATTAGCTACAGGTGAAAGTAAGGTGTAAGTATAATGAGTGCAAAAAAAAATCATCTTTTATTTATATATTTGCAATGTGTTTAGATAAGTTTGTTGGTGACATTTGCTCATTAGAATAACTTGACATTTTAAGAAAATTAGAAGTCCCCTCCTTGCCACTGCGACTGCCATTAAGAAGTCATTGAGCAAGGCACCTTAATCTCACTGAGACTGTGTAGAGCCCAATTGTAGATGACTATGGCTGCACTTGGCAGCAACCAGATGTGAATGTGTACAACTGCATGAAAAAAATACATTTTAAGAGACACTTATAAAGACACAGATGGCATTTAAGGAGTTGGCAGGGTGAGTCTGGCAGGGCTATGTGGCTTGCATCTTCAAACCCGTGAATTCTGAATGAGCACTTGAACAGTCACCTGGGCTGAGTACACTAGAGAGAGCCTTGGTATCTTCTTTGGTCAAGCTTAATGGCATCTGTACTGATGTGCCACAGGTTTGTGAATGATAGAAACACATGGGACGTCTACAAGCAATTCCTCTGGGGGCCCGCCTTACTCATCACCCCTGTCCTAGACCAGGTATACACACACATACACACATGCTTCACCTGTTTGTTTTTTTTAACCTTCCAGCTATTTCAGGATTAGACATCAATCTATCTCCTCTGCTTGTATTGCTCTATGTTTTGTTTTGACTCATTCATTTGGTTAACTGACAATGTGATTGACAGGGAGCCAGACATGTGGATGGCTATGTTCCTGACGCACGCTGGTATGACTTCCACACGGTGAGTCCATGTCAGTTAACGATCATGAAATCAATTAAACAGACAGACTGATGTCAAAGACTCACCCATCTTCAAGTAAGATGGGTAAGGAACAACAAAAGACTAAACTACATTAAATAAGTACTTTTTTTAACAGCGATAATCATATTTGACATTAGCATAGTGATTAGTGTACACATTATGTGGCACATGCAAGAACATTTGTTTATAGCGTAATGTGTTGAAGATGCAAAGCACTGCTGTGAGGTACGTCTGTCTAAAAATGGTATGTATGAAAACAAATACAAATGCAAACAGATTAAGTTTGTAAAATGACTAAAACCACAACTACAACAGAAACCCTAATGACATTATTAACTATAAACATCTCTGACAACTCAACAACTGCATAAGGCGTCTTAATGACAAAAACAAACATCCAATCACTCTGTCTGTAGCCAGGGGATCCCCATCTGTTAGTCAACATTATAAAGCCAAACAACACATGAGAAATAATAGGGGCATAGCATGGCAAAGAGGAGTGGTTACCTCCATTTAACTTGTCCCTTCAACACACAGCTGTTAAAGAATGAACCAAGGACAAAATGGGACATTCCTTTGGCGTGTAATACATTTCTTAAATGTTTTTGATGTAGCTTTTATATCACAAATGCCAATTTCCCACAAAGGACGTGCTGAATAAAAAGAGTCAAGGTTGAATATCCAGTAGTATTTCTAATGTTTTAATAGCATGTAATTATCATTGCTTTCACCAGGCCAGAGATGTGGGAGTCCGTGGCCAAATGGTCAACATGCCAACACCCTTGGACCATATTAACCTTCATATCAGAGGAGGATATATCATACCCTGGCAGAAACCAGAGAACAATACATTTTACAGGTATGTGTGTGATTTTAAGTTTTGTTTGTGCCTCTGTAGTACAGAAGCACACATGCACTTTTACTAGTACAGAGACTTAACAGTAGCTAATTAGCTGTGTTTTAGTAGGTGAAAGACTTTTTGTAAGCAGGTGTGAGTTGCCATTGTTAGTGTGATTGAGAAAGACAAAAATAATGACAGAGAGACAGTTAGAGGGAGATGAGTGCAGCAGCAGCAGAGATCAGGTGGGTCCCTCTAGCAGGAATATTAATGTATATGTCCTCACAAACAAGTATAAATAGACAGTGTCCTTTAGCAATCTGCTTTAACCCTCTGTGCCCTTTCTGTTTCAGTCGTAAGAATCCTTTAGGACTGATTGTTGCCCTGAGTGACAGTGGAACGGCTCAAGGTTCAGTCTTCTGGGACGATGGAGAAGGAATAGGTAAGTGAAAGGTCAACATGTGAGAACCCACATTAACAGAGAATAGCATGTCATTTGATATTTTAATATGTGTATTTATGGAAAGATTATTTTCTTTTCTGGCATTAGTGCAGTTCATTTCTTGGTATAAGCTCTTAAATCCCAATTGTAAGAAATTCAAACATCAAGCAAAATAGATGTTTGTTTTTTTTGTTCCATTGCAAATAATTGCACTGTGAAACAACACTCAGCTTCCAAACAGTGATGACTCACCTTTGAGGAATAAAAGACCTGGATCTGTGGAATCCTGTCAATTTATTTGTGATGTCAGGAGTTGGCTTGTATACAGGTCACAAATATTCAAGTCTGTCTTAAAACAACTGTCAAGTACGCATATGAACACTGAAAGGGATGTTGCTTGCTGTTATCATTCATTCTGCTAATACTGGCCATTAAATGATCATCTTCTAATGCACTTAGAATGTACAGTAAGTGATGGGGAACAAAACCCACTACAGTAAAAAGAGTGTAACAATAAAATATGTCTACTTAATTTCGATAAATGAAGCATCATGTAGCTTCAGATACACTTTACACAGCAGGAGGACTGTGGATTTTGTCCCTCATCTCTTGTATTGTGAGTGCATTTGGGTGACTTGGGTGGGACTTGAAAAACTGAACCAATCCTTTACAAAAAAAATGGTGTCCCCTCAGTGAGAAATCCAGATCATGCCCGTCCATCCCACTGCTAAAGTTCATCCATACAATTCATTTCTTTTTTAAGTTTTTAATAAATGAATTAAAAATCAAGACTTAAGAGAAGTGTTGAAGATCCATATGAATGTATATGTCATTAATCAATGTATGAACACATCTTCCACATACACACACACACACACATAGACACACTCACTGATATACAAACAGAATTAGTGCGTCTGTGAGAAGATGCACTCCTCTGTGAAAGGCATGTTTGTGCTGGGACAAAGAAGAGAGGGAGGGGTAGAGAGACAACGAAGGATGACAGAGAAGGGGAGTGACAGAAACTATTACAGTAATTCCCTGTGTCACTGCCTAGAAATATGCTCTCCATCACCCCTCTTTTATCTGCTCTCTGACTCCTCTCTTCTGCATTTCCCTGTCTGTCTGCTGGTCTATGTCTTTTTTTTGTTTGCCATGCTTCTCGCTGTAGCACCTACTTACCTGTATTATCAAAATGTTTACTTTTTGGATGTTTGAGTTTCACTTTACAGTGTAAGCTAGTCGCTCTGCTGTCAGTCAGGCTGAATCAATGGTGTGTCCGTCCCTCATTTATCAGCTATACCCTCATGTACTCATCCAATGCTATCTTCACCCATTAATGCAACCAATTAATGATCCATCTTTAACACAATTGAGCGGCGTCACTGTATCCTTATCCTAATTCTAATAGTTGCTAATACCAGTAATGATTTGAGTTAATTCTGAACTGTATGAGTTTTTATAATTACTCACTACTGTAGTTATTAAGTCACCCATGCACTCAGCTAGTTATTTACACATTCATGGAGCAGCTTAATATTGCATTCGCTCAGTTTATTCAACCATCTGATTTACTCATTCATCTAACACATCTCCATTTGTCTGTCCAGTTAGTCAGATGAATATGAATTCTGTGGTCAGTATGAATAGTCATGTGTTCATAATCATGTGTTCACTTCACCATCATTTAATCAGTTATCACCTTTGTTATGTCTCTCCATTGTATCCATGAATCTCACTCTGTATGTGATTCACTCTTATTTTCTCTTCTCAGACACGGTTCAGAAAGGAAACTATATGCTGGCCTCCTTTGAAGCACAATCGGTGAGTTCAAAAGTCAACTACATGCCAAATTTCTCTGTTTTTTTAAGCCCATGGTTTACCATACAACAGAAACAGAGCTGTGGTAGGCAGATGTCAGAGGCTAACTGCTGGAAACCATTAGCAAAGAATGTATGTCTAACTCTGAGGATGTGATGTGAATTTCACTTTCACCCTTGACTGAGACAGTTTCCCCTTTAAACTCTTCTTCTCTTTTGATGCCTGCATCAAAGTAATGAAATACAAACTCCATTGTTGACTGACCTGATAGCAGTGTTAGTATAACCATCTAAAAGTGGATTCATTTTCATTAAACTTAACAATAACAATTTATTATGAACATCTTACTTCACTTTATTACAACTACATTAGTGCAGTCAGTCAGTAGAGAGGATTTACAGAGACAGTGAAGAAGCTTATTTTATTTGACTACTCCAATTTTAATGTCCTTTGTCTCTCACCGCCTTTGATTGAGAATGTAGCTCTCCTGTGCATGTCCAGGAGACAATATAATAATTATGCTATATTTACAATTTTAGGAATGGAGAATATGAAAACAGTGCAGTGTAGGACAGATGCTAGCAGAAAAGGTTTTTTTATGCTGACTTTTATCACTATCAGCACAAGCTTTGTATTTCCGTGGCTCGAAAAACAAACATGTCTGCACAGAGCTGGTTAGAGTGGAGCAGCTGTGGTTGTTTATGCAGATCACAATGTGTCTGTGGGTTTTGGCACAAAATTGCACCTACGTTCCTGTTCAGGCAACCTCTTATCACAAACACAAGCACAAAAAGGTTTCTCTCTTTTTGTGGCTTTTTTAGTCTGCAAAACACAAACACTGATTCTAAAATGACAAAATCTCTTTCATATCTGTCTTGCCTTTTTCAATAAGAACAGATTTAGGTATGTTACAGCTTAATTAGGGCAGACTGGTTAGATCAACAGTGATTTCTACCTATAATGTACTCCACGGGTGCTTGATGAAGCTTAGCCAATATAAGTTTGTTCCCTTTGAGCAGTAAATATTGTACATGTAGCCTTAAGGCCACATTAAGAAGTCTATGCACTTCACCTACAGTCTCAGATTTAATAATACCCTGTGGGTCAAACACCTTATTGTAGATAGCCTCATTAACTAATTAGGTATTTCAAATTTGCACAGGGACCCAAAAATATAGGTACACTACTATGCATAAAAGGGGTTTATATCATTTGGAGTGGCCTGCAGAGTAAAGCCACAAAAATTGTTCTGTGTGCATGGATCTGTAAAAAGAGGTGGTCTGAACAGCAGAAATGAGGGTGTAATTTTGTGCCAAAATGGGTCCCAAAATTGCACTGTGCAACCAATACAAACTCAGTTGCAACACCTCACTGACCTTGACATATTCATGTTCATGTGGCACCATGACAAGTATCAATCAGTTAAAAAATAGATATAAAAAGGAAAACAAATATGAAAGTGCCTATTAGTGCCTGTGTTTGCACCTCCACTGGCTTTGTGCATGCACAAATCAGAAACCCGAGAGCTTGTGTTGTATATTCAGTGAGAAATGAGTGTTTCTCAGGCCACAGTTTGATCACATTTTGAGTCAGACATGACAGAAACTCCCTAATCACTGGGACTAATGGGACTAGCTGAGCCCCATCCGCTTTTAAGCCAGATGAAGACACACAATCACACACAAACACACAATAATGACCACACTTTTGATCGCACACATTCACACACTCACACTGCATATGCACAAATCTACAGTATACACGTACACATACACACAGGTACCATAGCCAAACATCTGTGGCTGTCCTCTGCCTACCATCAGGCTCATTCCAAAGCAATTTCACACAGCGATAAAACAGGCACACTGTCTGACAGCCAAAATGGGGGGGGTCTATTTGTGTGTGTGTGTGTGTGTGTGTGTGTGTGTGTGTGTGTGTGTGTGTGTGTGTGTGTGTGTGTGTGTGTGTGTGTGTGTGTGTGTGTGTGTGCATGAACAGGCAGATGTGAAAAGATAAGGATAAGTTGGGCAATGAGGCCAGGGTTGCCTTGCAGATTAGCAGATCGTATGCCATTTTGGATGACTATCTGAATGTAGATGTGTGTGTGCGTGTGTGTGTGTGTGTGTGTGTGTGTGTGTGTGTGCATGCGTGCTTGTGTGCCTATTGCACTAGACATTTAGGATGAGAGCATTTTTGCAAAATGAGAAAGTGTTCATCCTCAGTTTTTTGAGAGGCTGGCAGTATTTAATTTATTCATAAGTCAATTGATAATCTGGGACCTTAAATGTGTGTTTCTTACACAACCACATGATAATGAAAACACAAGTTTAAGACAATTCTGACAATCAAAATATTTCTGTAGAAGATTACCTACTAAAAGCAACATAGTACAAATTATAATATGCTGCATATAGAAATAATGATATGGGGAAACATACACAAATGTTAAATCTCACTCAGTAAGAGACGAAGCTTAGAATAAAACTGGATATAATGGGGGGGGGGGGGGGGTAGCACGCCATGGCTCTGCTCAATAAAGCACATGTTTAGCAAATTGTACAGACTACATTGTAAGTTAAAGATTGATGACCTGCCTGTCACACAAATAAAAAGCTTTTTTGTGCTTCAGTAATCAGTTTCTAACAACCTTCTTTCCTCCTTGCATCATCCTGTGTCCAACTCTTTCTCTTGCAGAGCACCTTGAACAGTCAGATTGTACACAATGGCCTGGCTGCTGCTGACCGGTTGACCCTGGGTGTGGTTAAGGTTTGGGGTGTGGGCGGTGGAACTATCACAGTGGTGGAGCTAGCAGTGGCTGGAACAGTGCATCCTCTGACCCCGCAGCACAACCTTGACACTCAGGTAATGTAGCAATCCAAATGTCTGTATGTATTTCATTACACAATACACTTTTCTGTACAAACACATGAGTTTGTTGTTGCTTTGTTGTGCCACCCTCTTCCTTAGTTGCAAAGAGGCATAATCCAGGGTAATCTCATCCAGTTGTGTTGTTCCATCAGACACAGGGAATGGTCTCTGAATACAAAAGCTCTTAACATAAATGCAGTGCTACTTTCTGGCAAATGAGGGTTGGTTTAATAAACATTAGCCCATTTTGAACAGAGATCCCACAGTATTAAAATAAAGAAGCTCCCTCATTATGCCTGCTTTGCTTTTCTTACATTGAACCAAACAAAGTGATTTTAGAATGCATGCTAACATTCTGAAATCAGAGGTGTGATGTGTAACACCACTGCGTTAGTGTCTAATGTTGACTGTCTCGCTATGCTGGCTCTCCCGTTTACACTGACATCAACTGCTGCTGACTTATTGGCAGAACAACAGTGCCCACCATTCTGTGTTCTTACGATTTATACAGAACGACGCGGCAGAATAATACTGCAACATTCCCTGCTTTAACAGGCTGTATAAAAGGGGCTATAGAAACACATTATGCAGGTAAAAACTGACTGATAGTATTTAAGACTTTTTATTTCTACCAATGTATTTATTTTTTTAAATTTTCCATTAAACAAACTATACCATATTGCAGTTTTAAACAGAAAAACATTGTGAGAAAACTGATAAACATGCTTCCAGGTCCCAATTCACAATGAATTGCCCTACAACAATTGCTTATATCAACTGCAGACATCATTTGATTAAAAAAATAAAATAAAATAAATTACAGCGAAGGAATCTGCCAGCCAAGATGATGATGATAGAAAAAACTAACAGCTCTGTATAATCATGTAAATATCAGTATACATATAGAGTTGAGAACCTCATAAGAAATCAGCTAAATTTCTGCTCTAATACCTTCAAAATACACCTATTAATCAATGCCTAACAAGAAGACAATCAGAATTAGGCACTTAATAGTGCACGTTGTGCATTTAATAGCATAGCTCAGTGAGCCTCTGTCATCATTACATGCACACGCCCCAGCTTTCACGCTGATTGAACATTTCCCTGCCAGTCAAAAACTGTCACTACAACAGAAAATGTCAGGTTCACAACTCAACCCCTGCTGTGAAGCACTTTGTCATCTAATAGCTGTAATCAACTTTGCATTCCCCCGACACTGTCTTTTTTGTAATGAACATAGAGCTAAAGACTTGACTCAGGACAGCAATTCTAAAGCTACTCTCATGTAAAATGACTGTCATTTACTCTTGCTCCTTCCATCATCTGCTCCAATGGAAAGATATGTAATGATATGTAATAGAAAATCATGAGAACCTGACACACGAAGCCAAGCCATATGCCCTGTTAGAGTGTGGTTTGTGCAAATACTGTAGCATAATACCTTGATTTTCAGCAGCCACCATGAAGATTGGGCACTGTCAGTTCATTACATCAAATAAATATCCTTCAGTGTTTGAGTGTGAATCTCCTCTGTAGTAGTTCAGAGGGTCAAGGTCAATCACAAGGTTTAGTTGGAGCTAGAAAGAATTCAGTGTTTTATTCAGGGACCCTTCAGTGAAGTGGATGTTTACCAAAACAGGGCAGGAGAAGGTAATTCAGCTGAAGAACAGTCTCTCTAATCATAAGGTCAGGTTGCAGACAGAGTAGAAAGAAAATAATATGGGGGGCACAGAAAAAAGAAGTGAGGTCATTCAGAGAAACGTTGGAAAAGTGAAGAATATTTATAATGCTCAGAGGGCAGGTAGAGATTACACATTTCTCCAAGTGTAGGACTACTTTTCAGGGAAACTTATACATGTTTGAGGAAGAGGATGGGTGATATGGAGGATGATGCAGAAGAAAAAGGAAAAACAAGGCTAAGTTTAAGAGGATAGCATGTGTACCTTCTCATTTGGCTTGTGATAAAATGTTCCTGTCTAGGTTGTGTTCTGGACCCAGTGCACTTATCAGAACCATGAAAATGATAGCTGAGGCAGCTCCATAAATAATCATGGTTGAAAAGCCCGGAAGCCTTCGATTTATACTGTTCTTGGAGAAGACAGACAGGGGGAAGTAAGAAGAGAGGACAAGAATTGCAGATGAAGAAAGTCAGAATGACGGAGGGGATTTTAAGAGAGAGGGTGTGTGTGTGTGTGTGTGTGTGTGTGTTGGGGACGCAAGGATGGGTAGAGAATATTGAAGAGACAAAAAGACAGTCCATCTTTGGGAAGGAGGAAAGGAAGGACATAGAGCGTTTGAGAGAGAGAGAGAGAGAGAGAGAGAGAGAGAGAGAGAGAGAGAGAGAATGGATCACTGCAAGTAGATGGAGAGAGGAAAAGAGAGGTGAAAGAGGTAAACAGGAAGAATGAAAGATGAGCCAAGGGAAGGAAGAAGGATAGTAAGGAAGGAGAGAAGGAGAATGAGGATGACACAGTATGCGCATGGTAATAAGTGGTTTTTCAGTGCGAGACAATCCATCCATCTCGCTAAGTATTGTCTGATAGGGTAACAACTTGAAAGAAGCAGTAAGCAGCTGGTGCTGTGTCATTTAAATACAGTGAGGTGGGAGGGCTATGTTTGTGTTTATACGAAACAAGATGTTCTATTCTGAATCTACATAGGCTTGATCGTGCTGCCATTTACAATATGTCATCATTGGACTGTACTGGGACCCCATGTTGTTTTTTCTATTACATAGATAACATGGAATTATCCTATGTAGGTTTATGGGGGGGGGGGGCTGTTGTATATTCTAGTGTTTATTCAAAACCTCACACAATTTAGAGTCACCAATTCCCTCATTCATTTTTTATATAGAGAGTGTATTAAGCTTGTTTTTAACACATACATACACACATACATATTAAGTAGTCCTTTCTCTCTCTCTTCTTGTGTCTACAGGAGCTGATTATTGATGCTTCTGCTAAGTCTGTTCGTGTGGATCAGCCATTTAGCCTAAGATGGAGGACCACCATCTGAGTACAGTTTTGTCTTCTGAATATCTAAATGCCTTGATGATGTGCTTACCTATAAATGCTGAATTTTATTTGAATCTCACAACCCAGTTGAGAGTGTTTAGTTTACTTAACCATTACACTTGGTACACTTGAGTACAGATATAAATAAATTGCTGTTTTCAAAATTGACTATAATTAACTTTGGAATGTAACTGTTTTTATGTATGAATTGTGTTTAAATGGCTTCAGTACAGGGTAATAAATAAAGTGCTTGATACTGACACTACAATGTGGGTCTTTATTTTTTATTATTATTTATTTTTTAAATCAGTTTTCAAATGATGTCTGTTTTCTTTAGTGGTGTTTAGTGGTGAAATATTGTTTCAAATGTGAGTTATTGTTACACTAGCAATGGAAAGAAATTCTAACATAATTTGAATCCAAAACACATTACCTGCAGAGTTAGTAATTTTATGAAATTGTTTTGGCCCTTATTTCACCACATAGAAGCACCAGTAAGCAACTGACAGCTTTGCAAAATGAGCAAACAAGTGTTTTTTTTAATAAAACAACATAAACAGCCAGAACTAATGACCAGTGCAAAGAAATGCATGCAGTATCTGAAGAAGCCTGCTTTTGATAATTGGAAATGCTCCAATTTAAGAGATGGCTGATGCTGTGTTTGATACCATGCAGCACAGCAGTCGTAACAGAGTAGCAATAGCGAAAGTGGAATTATTAAAGTCCAACTGAAATTCTTTATTTTGTCTGTAAATCACTCATCTTGTGCTCAGTTTTGATAATAAATCAGAAACCAATTTTCTATTCATGTTGCCATTGTTTGCATGCTGGTTCACCCTAGTTTGGTATTAATTTAATTAAATACTATTCTGTTATCTTCTTAAATAGTTAAAGCCCTTATTTTGATACAGAAAATGAAATCTTTTGTGGCGGTGTTTAGCTCAGTGGGTAGAGCACCTGCGCCATGTGTTGAGGCTACAGTCCTCACTGCAGGCGACCCTGATTCGAATTCTGCGCTGAGCAGGCCTATCCTACGTGTCATTCCCCCCTCTCTGCCTCCAGTTTCCTGTCTCTCTCTACTAACTCTACATTAAAGGCAAAAAGCCCCAAAAAATATACTTTAAAAAGAAAATTAAATATTTTTTTGCCTTCATTTATATAGCAACTGGCAGAGAGGCCGGCAGGTTCCTGACCAGATTGGAACCAGGGGCACTGCAATTACTTGGCACCCAGAGAAAACAAATCTTGAATACAGCAATAATGTGACGTTCGATCATGGGTGGTCATAGGTAATCATGTGATCACACTGAGCCTGATAGCAATCTGCTACGCAACACAAGAGCCACAAAGCTTTAGCTTGTTTGAGGAGTACGGTGGCCGACCGGGGCCAACCGCTTCATTTGGGGGAGAACAGCTGCAAGGGCCAATCGAACAATCATTCACCAAGGAAAAGTAAGAGAAAAAAAAGAAAGCATCAGTTGGCAGGCTAGATAGCTAATTAGCAGCTCAGTGCAGGACACTGAATATGGTCTATTTAGAACTTTTAACTAAACTATCATCAACCCCATTTGTTATATAGGATTATTGGTGATAATTGTCTCTTCCTGTCCCCTCCACCTCAGACTCAAAGCCCATGCAAGTTTTTAGGTCTGGTGGAATCTATCTCAGTTAATCCAGTTTGTTTGGTTTACTTCATAGCCGCAGCACGCTGTGTTTGTGTTTGTTGTTGAAATATTTCATATCTGGCAACCTGGGGGGGTTCAAATGGGCATCAACCAGGATCTCATAGAAATACATGAAATGACTGCAAACCTCTTAAAACCACAGTACATGGTGGTGGCACACAGGCCAAAACAAAAACAGACATTCGGAATGGAAATTTCAATAGAGAACATACTGGCTGTAGGGTTATAGTCGGAGAAGCCAGTGTTTCATTTTAGCATGTTTTCTTAATCTCTGACACATCATGGTTGTTTTATGAGTTAGCACAGTAAATATATTACATATTGGTCCTTTAAACAAGATCAGTGTGCTGCTAATTAAGATCTGAATTCAGAAGACAGTATATGTTGTGTATGAGTGTTATGTGTTGTGTATGACTGTGAAATGCTTAGCTTTATGTTTAATCTGTCAGCCTCTTAAACTGAGCTTCCTAAGGACACAAAATGCATTTCAGTGTAAGCTGATAACAAAATCAATACAAACCAATTAATGGTATAGTATCATATCATAAAGTGTGGTCATTGCTTTTCAAAAATCCTAAACAGTGTCTGTCTGATTTATTACGACTAGCTACAGTAATGTGTTTACTTGGTCTCTATTCTGTATGGTGTAACATTGGTAGTCTGTCAACTAATGTCACAACACATCCTCATTATTAAACGACACTATAGGTCTAAAATTCAGCCAGCAAAAAACTACTTATCATTATGTTTACACTATCTAGAGGCTGTAGTAATGCACTAGAGAGCAACCCATACAATTATAATATGCTGCTTTTCAAAACCATTGAAAATCACTGTAAAGAAGTAATGACATTTTATGGCTTGATAATGCTGTCGTTAAGGTCAGGTTATATTTTGACACAAAAAACACATGGTTAGGGTTGGGGAAAGTTTGTGGTTTGACTTAAAATGATAGCTTGAAACGAAGTTTAAACTGCCTTAAAATGACACAATCTTCATCGTCATGTCAACAACATGACACTCACAGTTGGGAGGATAAATAAACAATGGACTCCTGCAGCAAAGTCTACTTTTTGCCATTTAATTATCAACCATCCAGGCAACCTGTCTCATACCAGTCATTTCATCAAGTTATCTTATTGACGTCCTTTGAACTGCCTCACTTCTGCAGGTCATTATTAATATGGGAGGTAGATGGTATAAACATTACTATAGGCCTATACTTCTGTATTTTCAGAACAGGCTGAATATCAGTCAAACAAGACACTGATTCATCCCTCCAGCTGGTTGACACAAAAAAAAAGACCATTTTAAGTGTTACCGTTATATTTTTAAATAAAAAGCACACTGACATTGTTTTTGACTGCAGAGATGACTGATTTAATGTAGGAGCATTGAGTTCCACTGCCATTTATCAGAGTGTTTTCTGCTCCTCTGTGCTTCCACGATGCACATATGCCTGCATCTCTACATTTATGAGCATGTGTGGGGGTGTGCCAGGAACTAGACCCTTATTATAGCTCTCACCTACTTCAGCTTTGTCTCGTCCCATTACTTCCCCATATTATGATACAGTCATCCATTATTCAGCCTGCAGTAAACGTAATGATATCAATTTAGCAATGAACACCTTCAATTGATTTCGACTCTGATTGCCACTCCATGGAAAGGAATATATGGGGAGGGGGTATTGCTGAATGGTGGATGCGGTCTCTGCAATTATGTCCAAAAGGTTTAGTTTTGTGATTTTTCATTCCAGCCCCTCTCTTCAGGTAATATGTAATTTTAAAGGGAAAACTTCTTTGTTTTGATTTTGAAAAACAAAGCCAGACACCCACGAGTTGCCAGCAGGACAAACTGAGCTGGTGATTCTTCCTGTATTCACACTGAAGTCATAATGATCCTCCTGAAAGAAAGTGAAGAAGAAAAGAGGGAATTCTGAAACAATCAGAGCTTTTATTTGTGCTTCCACTTTCCTACACCAGTTGTCCCTGGGTTTGATTGATAGATATAAAAATAATATTGTACACCTAATTCAGATAGAGAAATAAATATTGTTATTAATGCACCCTGACTTTATCATCATCAGAATTAGCTGTTGTGAATAAGTTTTTTTTACACATTTTCTACTCTGACAGGCAACACTGAGGGCAATTCAAATCTTACTTGGAAAAAAATAAGGATTTCACATGCTTAAAACAGGCATCCACAGTCCAAACCAATATGTCTCCTTACAAGTATGATTTTTACAGGTCCACCATGTGATATAAAAAAGGCACAGTATCCAACACCTTCCACAGAATGTCTCACTTATATCTCAGTCGATAGGTCATAGGCCAGCATGTTTTTAGTTGACTCTAACAGAGAACCCATCTTACCAGACAATATGCTTTTAAATGACTTCCAGTAACAATGTGTCTTTGTTACAGGGGTGACTGACAGATACAAGTGTGTCACATGAAGGGGGGAACAAAAACATAAAACAACACAAGAGAGCAGAAAAACACTTTGACAAAGACTGTCAGGCGTGACTGGTGTGTCAGTGCATGTACATGTCTACGTTTCTCTACTTGTTTGTGTTTGCATAGCTGTACATGTATCTGAATAGAGACATTTGAAAAGGCCATAAAGTGCTCACAAATATTGACAGATATGATGAAAGCTACAGGGTTTTGTAACAGTTGCAATTCAAAGAAAAAGTGCCCCTCTTTAGACAGCTAGGGGTGCAAGAACAGCCACAGGTAATATTAAAAAAAAATTAAATAAAATATATAAATTATTTTCATATTTGTTGACTTATTTTGTACTGTGCATCTCTTGGTTGATACATCTGTTATTCTATTCTCTCTTTTATTCTTATTTGACATGTGCCCTTAAAGCAAAACAATGTATTTTTTTATCCTCTGCTTTCTCTGAAATGTCATCTAGATGAAATGGCACTTTGTTTAAAGAAGGTCCGGATCCATATGAATGTCTCGAAAGTTGATGACAAAATGACATTTGCATCAATTTTTATTTCCACTTTTTCACTCCACAACTTGATTTAAAAAAAATACTGATTGTTACTCAGAAGTACATGACATCATTTTTTCCCATTTGAGTCTTAACCACTTCAAACCAGTGAGAAAAGCTCAAACTAAAAAGCACAAACAGAAATCATGTGAAATTCATTTATATTCACGCAGCCCCTCCTAGCTCATAGTAAGTAGCCAAAAGGGAAGATGTATTTTCTGTGTCTTTAACAACCCAACACTGCAGTATGATTGAAAATATAAATTCAGAAAAAGAAAGTTTAACTAAGAAGGGTAAAAGTACACCAGACATAGTCAATGAAAAACATGATTGTGAACCATGTGAGGGGACCAAAGACAAAAGGCTGACATGAAGGTGTAACAGTGGCACAGATGACAACTGCTTTTCACTCAGATCAACATCAGAAGGCAAGAGCACAAATCTGCAGAGAGAGCTTGACAGACATTTTATTTCAGAGGGAATGACTATAATTAATAAATGCCATTAAAACACATCTGTCGACACACTTGTACTACCCCTTCAGGTGGCACAGCAATCATAATTGCTACAATCACCATTATCATCATGATCATCATTGTCATTACTCTTAAAATGTCTCATTCGAGACCAGAAACATAACTTCCCCCGGATGACTCACACGACACAAGCAAGGAAAAATAAGCATAATTGTAAATAGTTACGCAGTTTAAATGGGAATTATCTTACTAAAAGCTCTACACACACATACATACACACACACACACACACACACACACACACGCACACATTTCTGCTGGAGTTAAACCAGAATTTGATATAAAACTGAATCATTTATGTAATATTACATAGTGTAAATTTGTACATCATATTTTAAGTGACGTGACTTTGTTCTATCTAGTTTTGCTAATTGACTTGAAAAAAGCTAGTTATTCAAGATTTGAAATATTACCATTTTATTGTTGTTGATACTACTATTGTTCAGCTTTTAACTCTGGCTGGTGAGTGAACAACAGATCAACAGTTTTTGTTTACTTTGAAACTTCTTAGCAGCAAATAATGCAAAAGTGTAGGCTTAGGTGGAGTCAAACTAAACAATCTGATATTTCTAACTTAGGTCTTGCTACAAAGGAGGGTGAAACTGCAAGGCCAGTTATGAGTCAGTGCAAATTGAGATTTGTTATTTTTTTTTAAATCTTTTTTTGCTGGATAGAGCATTGAAGGGGAAAAAAGACTTCTTTCTGGCAGACGGCAGATTGCGGATTAAGCACTAAAGGATGGCCACACGCACACATCTTCACAAATCACATCAAATAGCACAACAGCACACCCACACACTAACACACTCACACAAACATTCCGTACAAATCAAATCACAAGCAGGGCATGCACGGAGGAAGAATGATTTGCCAATTGGCCTGAGTATCCACGCAGAAAAGGATTTAAATATCACTGGAAATGGGGGCAGTATGATTGCATCACTTCCGGTTCAGCAGAGCTAGTAAAATGCCTCTGGTGGTCAAGTAATTCAATACCCCAGATTATACACATTATGCTACCAATCACCCTGCAAACGTTATCACCAGCAATACTTAAGATTCAAATCAACTCAACCAAGTAGTGTTTCTGAGGTTATTTCCATTCTGCACTTGAGCATTTAGAGGGTACCTATAGTTAGTTAATTAAAAATAGAAATATATAAGAGGGTCAAACTTAAAGAAAAAAAAAAAGACCAATAAACAAATGAATATCCCCTGTTCATTACTGTATGTACACAGGCAGACACAAAAGGCAGTGGAATTTCTATTTTAGCCCACTTACAGCACCACAGTGGAAACAAGGGGACTGAAGCATCCACGTCTAGCTTCACTGTAGATTACAATCACCCTCAGAAAATGACACATACATGATTCATACACACACTTCACACACTCATGTGGGCTCAGGCTAATGAATCTTTGTGGGAAAATAAATGTTGCATTTTCAGCTGAAGAGTGTAGCACAGGCTGACAGTTATGATGCATGGTAGTAATTGCAAAGCTAAAATGGGAAAGTGTTTTATTTAGTTTGTAGATAAGCATTTCCATGACAACACACTTTGCGCCTGACTGACATTTATAAATGACACACTGTGGTTCAGTTTACAAGACAATATATGGACACTTATGCCTGTAAATAATCAAAGTGCATTAATAGCATAATTACAGGCTGCATATGTGATCATTAACCATTACTCTATTATAAACAAGTGGTTAGAAGGGAAATCTCAACAATATCTCAGAAAAGTCAGTTTGATTTGCATTTCCAGTGTCAGAACATCAGTGTTAATTAAATCAATAAAAGCATTTTGTAAACATGTTGTCACGGTTGGTCATATTCAACATCAGACTTTTTTTTATTCCATGCAGAATTTTGTATATCTAACAATATGTCTGGAGGGAATTAACAGTATGACTGTAAATTGTCACTATATTGGTTAATATACTGTAATGAAAATAAAAATTAAGAGCTAATTAAGATATGAGCTAATTATATGTTATATCATTTATGATAAAATTGTAAAACCAAGACCATGGGAGGGGTGCCAGTTGGAAAGATTTTGAGTTTCCTTTTATATTTGGAAGCTTTTTCTTCATTAACACCCACACTGTATATGGATATAAAAGAACATTTCATTTTGTCATGTACTGTGAACACTAAACAACACTTCCTTAAAAATAGAACAAGAAGTGAATACAGGATTTCTTGCACGTAGCCGATAATAGCAAACTTTTGGGTTCCTCAGAAGCACAGATTACCATCACAGAACAATACAGGCGATGATGACAAATTGAGAGTGATCACTGAGAGTGGATAGGAGAAAATGAGAAATGAGAGAAGAACGCGATAGAGGGACGATGTGAGATGGGGAGCACTGACATGCTGAGGGATTGGGTCAGGGAGAATAAAAGATGGTGGATGAGAGTCAGGAATATAGTGAGTTAGGAGGGATGGATGGAGGGAAACAGAGAGAAGGGGAGCATCCTCTTGGTGGAATAGTTCTGATTGAGGTCAGTTTTCCCACCAGATGAGACTCCACTTTAATCACCCTCTGTCGGTCTCATCACCATGGTGGAGCTGGCCTCATCAGGGAGAGAGGAGAGACAGCGTGAGAGACAGAGAAAGAGAAAGAGAGAGAGAGAGAAAGAGATTGATGAGCAAGAAAAATTACGGAGAGAGACACATACAAAATGTCAGTGAGATGTGCTGAATAAGAGAGTAGAGGAGGCTGATCTACAATGACAAGAGGACAAGGTGAGAGTACAAGAGAAAGAAATAGATATGCTTTGTGAGATGCAATGTTGGACCAAGACAGAGAAAGAAAGAGGTGCTCAGAATATGAATCACAACAGAAAGGGCTATATGTAAAAAATGTATTTGAGTTAAGAGTTTAAAGTCAGAGAGTCTGAGATAAAAGTCAGTTTAATCTCAGGATTCTGACATTAAACTTTGAACTAAAAAAAAAAAAAAAAAATCACATATGGCCCTAATCCTCTTCCATAGATGAGGGGTAAGAGTAAAAAGAAAGACAGAGAGACTGGCAGGGAGGGATACTGAAAGGAACAGGCAAACTAAGAGAGGTTTGAGTCTGAACCCAAATTCATTACTCCTCTATACCCTCTAATTCAGCTGGGCTTCTTTTACACGTGCTTACTTTACTACTGATTAACGATGCAGTTGCAGAAAGCTTTCTACATCAAAGTACAGCTGCTACTCATGCTAGGAAATGTTGGCAGTAATACTTTTACTTTTTTCAGATACTTAATATTGCCAGTTTAGGGAACTTTATGCTTCTACCTAATTGAATTTCATAAAGACAGAGTGCAGTTTTTATCGTTCCCAGTTTAGATGGCTCATCTAGTTACTTTCCAGGTTAATATATGACATACAAAATCTGTGACCCCTCTGTTGGATGGAACATTTGACCATCTTTCAGCTCATTGTTTTGGTGTAACATTACTGGTTTGGTTCAGCCTCAACATTCCAGCTGCAGCAAATGCATTTTCAGCAAAAATGCATGTTTACTATAGTTTTCAATGGACCTTTTGCTCTGTGTTATCTAAGCTAATAGATAATATGTTAGATAATAAGATGATTGAGGTAATAGATCTGAAAATATCTTCTACCTCTGTACTCAGTAAAATGAAGGTGATGTGCAAATAGTTGGAGCCATGCAAGTGCATTTTTATTACATTATCAGTTTTTATGGGATTTTTTTTATGACATTATGCATATTTATTACATCATGAGCAGTTATTATAATACAAGTTTCTACAAGCCACATTAGCACAACTGAAGACAGCGTGAGAATCCATTTGGGCCCCAGTGAAGTAAAAACAAGTACTCATTTTCCACTCTTGAGAAAAAACAAAATATTGTTTTGCATCACAATGGGGTTGCATGTTATTATCTAATCATGAGTAGTGAGGCATTTTACACTTTCTATTTTTTTTGTCTTGCTAATGATGCAACAATTTTAAGTAAAGTTAGTAAAAGTTTCATCTGTGAAGTATAAATTGTGTTCTAAAAACACATAATCTGCACTACAGCATCACTGAAATGTGCATCGCTTCATTCAGTACTAGGGGAAAAAAAGTATTAGGTTACAGTATTGCTACATTTTTAGGTTTTTCCAGTTTAGGGAAACCCCTCTGGATTCATACTAAACTCAGTCAGTGTGAAAGCAGCCTGAGTGAAAACCAGCCTGTACTGATGCAAGGATAAAAAAGGGAGAGAGAAGCAAACTGAGAGAGATCAGACATAGGGAGAGAGAAATAGATAAGAAGATAGGATTCTAGTTTCAGCATGAGGTCTCCCATCTGTCTGTTGCCAGAGTGACACCTGCTTAGCTTTGATTCAAAATTGCACACTGAGCTTTAACAGGAGGCACATGCTCTGAATAAAAAAGAGCAGTGGCACTGTGCACACATATGCTCAATCTCACATATGTCAACATGAAACATGGAAAACAGCAGACACACACGCACACGCACACACACACACACACACACAATTATGTATGAAAGTACACAAAACGACTGGGTGTGCACAAAATAAATTCAAATATTCAGTCAAGATTTGAGAGCATGTGGGCGCAAATTCGTAAGAGCAGAGCAAGGATGGAGGAGGTTCTAGCAAGTTCTGGAACACAAGCTCTAGCTCCGGGCTTCAATAACTCAGTTTCCTCATTGTCATTCATGGCAACATTCAGCATCTGGAGAGAAAATGTATTTGTATTAATAGAACTTTGAATAACTTGAAACCTTTCACTAATTTCCTCACGTAACAAAAGAAGGTGCAATAATCAATTTTTAAGACTGCCCTGGTTGTCTTAAGTACTCTGTGTTAAATCATAAGAGTGTCTTTTACAGAAGTCTTAAAAGCACAGACAATGTCCAACCTGGTCAATGAATGAGCATGAATGGAAAGCTCTGTTGGATGCCACCATTTATCCAGTCCTAGCTAGTTTGTAACCAGGCTTCCTTCAGTATGAAATAGCTGATTACACTATGCCTCTGAAAATGCTGTTAAAGCCTCTTGAAGTCTTAGGAACATCCAATGATAGAAAAAAGGTGAACTTGGCCGCTTATCCATTTATCCATTACCCACCATACAGCACATCATAGCAGGTGCTGGTCAAAGATACTGCACCACAAAAAATCAACCTGACCTGACTGATGGTAGGAGGTTTACAACAGAAGTCAATGAAATGAAGCAAATTAAACTCTGTTCTAATTGGTTAGCTTCCGGATGCTGCCCATTGGTAGACCTCTGATAGCTCCAGAGGCTACGTAATCAAACAGTAGTACAACATCTGATGTCATCACAAGGAGGAAGTACAGGTAAGTTGTCAGTCTTGGCTTTTAACTTGCATGAGAGCATTTTTACTCATACTGTGAATTCAGTGGTAACTTTTTCCAGCTGTTCAGGGTACCTACATAGTGAAGGGTGGGACACAGGGAAAACATGAACCTCCCACATGTCATGCCCTCTCATTGAAGCTAAATGCTGGTAAGGGACATTTGCTACATATCATGGAGGTGGCATTGCTGTTTACAATTCTCACTATGGCAGGGCTAGTGGTTCACTAAAAAGAAAACATTATTTGGGCTAACATCAACATATACCTGGACATGTACTAGATGCTTTTTTGTCCCTACTTTTCCTATCACACCAAACATTAATACTTGCAAGTGAGTGGTCTTTCTCCTCTGCATTGCCTGTGTATGTACATTACACAACAGTTGTGCATGCTGTCCCACACCTCATCACATAACCCCCATCCCCATCTCAGAAATTGATGAAAGCAATGGCACTGTAACTGTAAGACTGGGATGATGACCACATTCTTCCTAAATGCTTCTGTGACATCGCAGGACAGCAAATGGGGAACATGTGCTTACTTTTGATTTACAGCACAAACTTTTTTGAGCCTTGTTCAAGAGGTCATGTATTCTGCTAATTAAAATAGCTTGTGATTTTGTTACTGATGACCTTGAAATTTTGCCCTTGATGATTCAGTGGGGTATTGTGAATCTAGAATTAATAATTATTGCAATTTTTTAAAAAAGACTGACCCTCCAAAAAGGTTAAATGACATTTTTTCCCCCACTGAAACATCAAGAAAAGGAAGAGAGAAAGTAATGAAATTGTATTATCCCAACATACAATGCTGGGTTAAGGTTAATGTTTGTTTCAGGGTCTGACTAAACACTGGTTTGACTTTATTGAGTTATGTGGTCTTGACTTTATAACAAAGGTCATCTTCCTATGTTTATGGAAGACTCTCAGCTTATGGTTATGTGGGTGGTTTGTTAAATGATTGGCATGGCTATGCTACGATATAATCCTGTGTGTATGTGTGTCTATGTAAGTGTGTTTATGGCACAATAACCATGGTTATGGGTGTATGTTTAAATGGTTGTATACACCACACAGCCATCAGTGTTAATTGAAAAAATCTGAAACTATTGTGTATTGTCAGTGTGGTCTGTTGCATGCAAATGAAAGTGTGTGTGCTGCCTGTGTTCGACCCTGGTTTAACCTTGGGGCTGGTGTCATCCCAGAGATAGATCGGTTTGGGAGGACACTCAGGCCCTGCAGACACATTAAGGGAGTGCAGCCTCACTGAAGGATTACTCTGCACAGCGGGAACCTGTCTTTAAATGTGTTAGCATAATGCTGGAGACAGCCAGGGAGAAATAAAGCAAAATAAGACAAGAGAAACAGCTAAAACGCAACAAGGACAAACAGCCTGAATGAAACACAGCCTCTATGAAAAGAGATGTTGAAACAGAGGAGTAAAAAAAAAAGAAAATAAATTAGATTTTAAAAATTCTACAAGAAGCATTGATATACCACGTATAATATTGTCCATATGGAGAACAGATTATACATTGCACCATATTACACAATAAAGAGAAGTAATTTGGGTGATAATTGTATGAGCCTTCTTCAGAGCTCTTTTTTGAACAATAAAGCTTTAGCCTATAATTCTCAGCAATTACCTTAAATAGAAGATTACATGGTACATTTTATACTTGCTCTCTTTTAACTCCTCCTTATGCTCTTTATAAAATAAATTTCACTTTGTTTTCAAGGTTCCCTATGATAATCTGTTCAAAACAAAAAAGCCTTCAAACCAAAGGTGAAAATTGTTTGTTTGTCAGTGTCTTTTAGAAATGACTGTGTATCTGTTACTTCCCAGTTAATGTGTATTTACATTTAGGATACATGAAAGATGGTCATAGACAGAATTAGGGACAGAAGGACAGAGATTGAATTGTAGTGCATGTCAATACTACTCTGTCAGTAGTAACTTAACAAATAACCACCCACAAGAATTTGACACATTTTGTCTTGAAGTGAATACTGTATGAAAGTATGCATGCTGTTTATTCAGTTGAGTAATGACTCAATTATCACTAGGTACAATTAATGCCTCATTGCAATGAAAAACCCCCATAGACCTTACTACGCTAACAGTAAGTAGCGCTTACAAAAAACTGGAGGTGAATCTTGTCTTTTTTATTTATTTCAAAATGGAGTGTGTGTACAAATACCATGGCACATTTTGAGTAGTATAATGGGAAAATAATGAGCATTGTGTCTTTGACTCACAATTTGGCATATCAGTCATATTAACAACATCAAAGCGCATTTTCATTTGTTGATATGTCTGGTGTTAATATTACTCATCATGTGTTTTCCCCCATCTGCCCAACATTCTTGATGTTTGTTAGTGCAAATGAAGCGTGGGAATCCAGTGAACTCACTTCATATGCTTTAGACTGACTGAATGGTGTGTTGCTATATGGAGCATTAATTAGCTGCAGGGTGAAAGACTGGTGGGGAAGGGTTATGTATCAGGGTTGATGTGGCAAGAACTATGAGCATATGTTACTGCACTTACACTCTCAATAAGAGAGAGATGTGTATTTGGTATTGGGACTGAAACAAACATACATTGGTAGGGAACATTAATTGAAAACTGAGTGACAAACCTATAGTGTGCATTAACTATGCAGAATTACAATCTATGTGACATAAGGAATAACATTGGAAATGCATATGCAACTGTGGTTTATGAGAGAGAAGAGCTAATGTGCGAGTGTAATTGCATGTGGGAGTGGAGGTGAACAGCCAAAGCAAATGCCACTGTAAATTATGCATGAATCACAGATGTAAATGCCTGACTATGGCTGTGCGTGTGAATGCATTTATGTTTGCACATCCATATTTTTGCTGATACAGTATGTAAAATGTGTAATTACTTTCCAATTACAAAATGGGGGCAATAGTGACTGGACATAATATTAGGCAGTTTTGTTTACTTGTATTACTGCCTACACATTTTCAATGCTGGCTAAGATTATTTACAATGAAGACAACATTAAGCAGGTTGAAGGTTCACTACAGGTTCTCTTATTCAGCAACACATATCTACATTAGTGAAGTGGTCTCCACTGCTCACCATGATCCCTGCTCTCTGTCACAGTGAATAACATAAACATGTGACTTCCCTCCTACTCAGTAATTAAACAAGCCTAAATAGATGGATGTAACACCAGTTCTATAATTATATATATATATATATATATATATATATATATATATATACATATATAGCTCACTGTCACTCTATATCACCTAGTAAATAAAAGAATGTGAATACAATAACTCAATATTCAAGAGAATATAATTAAAACATCATATACCCTGGTCATGTACTGTATATCTTATTTGTGTTTAACTGCAGTAATGTCATTATTGGGTAAAAACACTGAAATGTAAATAAAAACTTACACTATCTACTTACATACTTCTATTAACTTCTTGAATTGAGTTGGGTTCAAATTATATCTATCTATCTACAGTATCTATCTATCTATCTATCTATCTATCTATCTACAGTATCTATCTATCTATCTATCTATCTATCTATCTATCTATCTATCTATCTATCTATCTATCTATCTATCTATCTATCTATTTTCATTTTGAAACACATTAACTCCTTGAGTCATTCCACATCCTTATAGAGCAAGGCACAATGCAGTAACAGTGTAGCATGTACTGTTGGATAAAGCTCTTTTTCTGATACATGCCTGTCACAGCAGCTTATAGGAAAATTGCTTGATCACAAGTGTACACACACACACACACACACTCACACACACACACACACCTACTCTGTAAGCTTTTGAGTGAGTGCTGTCCAAGGTGCTGGGAGTTAAGCTCCTCTCTCGGCATTGGCTGTATCACTTAGGCTGCCACTGGCCATGGTGCTGAAGTGGCGAGGTTTGCTTGTGTGCCAATCTTTCTCTCTCTCTCTCTCTCTCTCTCTCTCTCTCTCTCTCTCTCTCTCTCTCTCTCTCTCTCTCTCTCTCTCTCTCTCTGTGAGTGAGTTGTACTGAGTGATCATCTTTATCCAATAATGTATTTACATTGCAGCTTTTAGAACAGGTATGTACCATTCAAGTGAGGTGGAGATTACAGGTCACAACTTCCCCTCCTAAGCACTGCCAACCCCCTCCCCAACCCCACCCCACCAACAGAAGAAGGACTTCAGCTTTCTTTCATAGCCACTTGATGAGGGAAAGAAAAAAAAATCCTCACATGCCCTATATATAAAAATCAAATGTCTCCTCCTCTCCTGTACATACACATACACTCTTTCACTGGGCATTAATGGCACTGCATTCCACCTGTTTAAAAGGCAAAGGCAGACAAGCCAAAAAGACAGGCATCTGGTGGGGAGCGATAAGATGTCCTCTGACTCCCTGACCCTACACATCTCTTTCCTTTCATCTGCCCTTCCCAATCCCATCAACCCCTCTCCATCATCCTGAATGGACATCGCTCAGTTGTTTGACAGCAAATCAGGATAAATGGCAGAATCAGACCGTGGGTTCACTTTCCAATGGCCTCCTATAGAAATCTCAAGCTGATGGAGGGAGGGAAAGGAAATAAAATATGTGCATCTGAATAATGCAACAGGCTAGAGGGAGTGGGCAAAAATGATGGAGAATTTTAGGAGAGACAGAGCGACGATTGACTGAGGGAGGTAAAAGATGGAAACAGAGCAGGAGGCGGAGCAAGAGAGTTGAATAAGGGTTTAGAGAGAGTCAAGTCAAGTAAAAGTCCATTTTATTTGTATAGTGGCGGTCAGATTCTTGAATTTACAGACAACCCCCCCACAAGTTTTAACCTTAACCCTAACCCTAACCCTGCCTCCCATTCTACTTTTGGAGACTCAAGGAACTACAAGTAAGCCTCCATACTGGGTGCACAGTGACGCAATAGGGTACTATGAGCTCCTTAAGATATGATGGTGCCTTTGTAGGTAAGGAGAAATATTTTAAATTCTATCCTGGATTTTCCAGGGAGCCAGTGCAGAGGAGCTAAAATGGAAGAAATATCTTTTTCTAGTTCTTGTCAGTACATGTACAGCTGTATATTCTGGACCAGCCGGAGAGTTTTTAGAGACTTGTTAGGGCAGGAAAGATAACTCCCAGATTCCTTTCCTTTTGGTGGAAGCCAGGGTAATGTAATCAAGATAAACTATATCATTAGATAATGTGTTTTAAGGTTTTTAGAGCTGAGCATAACTTCACTTTTATCTGATTTTAATGTCTTAATGTTTTTAATGCATGCTTGAAGTTTAGTTATGTAGTTGGTTTTATCTGGCTTTATTGATAAATATAACTGTGTATCATCTGCATAACAATGGTAATTTTGCTTTGTGTTTCCTAATAATATTAAAGGAAGCATATATGAGGTGAATAGCATTGGTCCCAGTGCTAATACACATTCCATTCTGTGTAATAGGATGCAATGGCCAATTGTGTCAAATGCAGGACAGCACAGAGAGGAGTCCTTTATTATGTAATTAGGAGGTTATTTGTAACTGATGCTGTCTATGTGCTATGGTACTCTAAATCCTGACTGGGAAATCATCAAATAAACAATGGTTATGTAGAAAGTCACACAACTGTCTGTCTGTATTGGCTGATAGAGCTGGATCAAGAATAGGCTTTTTAAGAAGAGTTTTAATTACAGATACTTTAAAGGACTGTGGTACATAGCTTGTTTTATAAAGTCAGACTAATCAAATATAGTTAAGAAGTGTTAAGTAAGAGTAAAACTTAAGCAGCCTTGTTGGGATTGGGTCAGTGAGACAGGTTGGTGGCTTAGAATAGATGAAAAAAATGTTGAAACTAGTTTAGGAAGATCAATTGGAGAAAAACAATCTAAATATATATCAGGTTTTACAGTTTTTTCTATGGTTCACATGTTTGGGGGTAAATCAGTGCCTGTTGATAGAAGAGGGTGAATGTTGTCTCTAACAGTTATAATTTTAACATTAAAAAGGTTAGCTATAGGAATACGAATACATCGATAAAGAAAGTTATGACTTTTTGTCAGCCTTGACAAAGGGGAGATGCAAATGGATAGAAGATAAGACAGGCAAACATAAAAAGAAAATATGATGGAAATGGAGGTAAGAATCTAAAAGGCAACTCTGTTCTACTTTTGGAAACCTTTATGTTCCTTTCTTCTCTCTGCCACATTATTTTCTTTTCTCATCGTAGCTTGTTGTTATTCTTGATGTGTATTTTTTTGTGTGGCTTTTCATTTGTTTGCAGCTTTTCAATCACACCTATTTCAATAGCCTGCTTTCCTTTTTGCATTTCTTATCTTAGTGAGGTGTCTGTGACCCTCGCTGGTTCCACATCTCTACTCCATGGTCACACAGTGCATTCCTACTCCTCACATGGACCATTTGGTTTGGCACACTGATGACTAAAATGATTGTCTTTATATTGATTTAGCATGTCTACAGACCCTCTAAGTGCTGTTTGGATTAAGTATGTGTGTGTGTCAGCAAAGGGATGAAAACAAGAGACATCTGTGTGCACATGTGTGTTTGTGTGCTTTCATACTCTTGGGTTGTTTGTTTGTATTCATCTGTCACATTTCAGAGGGCATGGCAATATCGCCAAACAAATACAGGGTTGGGTAGAGAAAATTAATGCATAACAGTTGTCCACAGAAAAATATACTGCTATGATGTGTTAAAAGATGACAAGTGCAAAGAGCATCTAGGGTTAAACAAAACATGTTAATTATGCAATCCAAGGAAGCACTATACAATATTTCATAATCATCATAATCATCATCAGCTTACTTTTTTCATTTATTGTTTTCTATATTTTCACTGCCTGGCCATTACCACTTTCTCTCTGTCCTATTTCATATCATCACACCTTTCTCTAAATAAAGAGTTAAACATCTTTGATGTGTTTATTTTATGCTAAAATATGAAAAAAAAGAGACAGGGAAGGACCAGAGGGGATGTAGATTGAGGGGACATCACACTGAATAATGCAATAACAGACACCGTGGGCTACTTGTTGTCATTATATATATATTTATTTATTTTCTGGAAGAACAGCACATCTATTCCTCTTTCCGGCCAATTAATTTTGATTTGATAAGCTTTTCGTTTGCTAAAGAGCACTATTTTTAACTTAGAAAGCATAAAGTGTTGAAGTGTCATACTTTCCCCCAGGAATAGCTACTACACAGATAGGTAGACTGAAGAAGAGAGTCTCTGTTAATATGGAAAGGAGATGCAGAAAGTGGGAGGGAGACAGGAAAAAGCACACACATCAAACAGATGGAAATTCCTTGTTTAGGGTGATTTCATATGGAGAAAAAGAGTAAAATAAAGTTTTAAAGGAAAGAGGTAACAAAAACAGTCACTCTCAATATATATGGAACAACCTCACCTCAGTGAATAAAAGTAGGAATTCATAACTTAACAAGAATTTACATTTAATTGAACTCAACTGATAATATCAACCAGTGTAGTCAGACTTTTTTCTTACCTTGCAGAACATACAGTAATAACAGACTCATTTCCTCTTTTAAATTCTCTCACTGATGTTTTGGGATTTTGTATATATATATATATATATATATATATATATGTGTGTGTACCAATGTGATATTTTGCTCTTAAATTAACCGCCCCCCCCCCCATCTTATCAGCGTTAAACGTGTTCAAGTCTACCAAGCAAAATTAAACTGAAAGAACATAATATTTACACATTTAGTGAGTATGTGCAAGTATAACTTTAGACATAGAGTCTATGACAAAGCTGCTAAACTTTAGTTCAAATATTCATCAGACAAAACTTTTCCGTTTGATATGATGTATAACCAAGCTGTAGTTATGTTCATGTGTATGTGTTGCTGAGAAAAATAGAGGGAGACAGATAGAGGGAGCATGTGCCAAGAAAATGTTCACTGCTTTGTTAAATACATTGGTGGATGTCATTTGCTATTCACCATGCATCAGTTGAATTTGACTGTTTAGTCAATTTGTATGCTCTATCTGTCAGTTCACGTTGCTTTCTGCAACCTGCGTGTACTGTCATAGGCTTTCAAATCAGCCAACAAATCTAATCCCATACAAAGTTGTTCAAATGCCTGAGCCTAAATTTCTGTCCTGTATGAGATCATTCTTTTCCTGTTATACTACTGCTTTTGGTCATGTAGACAAAAAAAATAAAAACAAATTTCAGTTTAAGAGTTGTTGGTACACTACAGTTGGGTGTAATATGTTTTCTGTATTTTTGTGAATAAATTATTATTTTGAGGAAACTAAACTTTTAGTTTAATGGAATTATTTGATCAAAGTAGTACCTTTTCTGTATAAGCGATGAAGGTTAACACAAGGATTATTCTATGTATCCTTGAACACGCCAGCGAAATAAAGGAAAATATGTGTCCAAGAGTAAAAGTACAAATTAAAGCATAAATTTAAAGATGTGAGGTACACTGAAGGTAAAGCTGCTTCATGTTGAAGGTTTATGTAGATTGGCAGTGGACCACTCTTTACAGGAAACAGGCCAAGTTTAAAGAAAAAAAAATGTATATATTTATATATATATATTTCCCAAATTAAATGGTAATAAAATTGTTAAAGTGACTTTTTTCTAACCATAAATTAAACTTGCTGTGAAAAGATTTTCAGTATCTTTAGACATGTGTAGACATGTTTACAAGAGCTTTCCCTGCACAAGATTTCAGTTGTTTGAAGCATTGCCAACTTAAGTTCCCTTGTCTGATGGGAAGCAATTATAAGTAAAGAGTGAATCGTATGCTCGCCAAATATTCTGTACATTTATTTTATGCTTATACCTCAACATACAATATATTTCCCTTTCTTCAACACATGTTTCAATAATGGGTTTGTGAGATACCATGTGTGAGAGGGCAGTCATGACTTTAATTCATTCAAACAAATCATAATTTTAACCATGAGAGGTCAGGCAGTTGTTGACCATATCAGGTCATATCAGACCCCCCCCCCCCCCCCCCCACACACACACACACCCCCTCCCCCTTCTCATGCAATGGACTATTCCATGTTACTGCGCATGTACAGGCCTATGGTACAGGCTTGATTCAGGAAGACGGTACCAAAACAAAGTTGTTGGCGCGGTTTTGAGTTGAGAAAAATGAAGCGGAGTTATCGTAGTGGAGCGGAGAAGAGGAGAAGGCGAGAGGAAAGTAAACAGTTTTTTATCAAAACTACAAAAGGTGTCGACCTTTTTCACAGTGACACCTAATCTAGGTACTCGACAAGCCAGACGCTTGCCAGTAGTAGCACTGCTGTCCTATCAGCCGAGGAGGAGATGAAGTGGAGAGTGACACACCTGGCCCTTTTCATCACGAACATGTGAGTATTAAAGCGGCCAAAATGGTAAACTATATTAAATGCTGATTAATGTTCTTATCAATTACAGTAAAAGCATTGAGATTATTCACTTGTTAGATAATAATCCTCAAGAAAGATATTAAGGAGTTTATCTAGCTCAAGAAATAGGACCATTTTCTCAAATTCACAGTTTGTAGTTGATTCAAAATCTTTGTTTGGTGATAAATAATATTCACTGGACAAATTTGAGTGTGATAATTTTAAATCTTTCATGCACAGACATGACCTGAAAAAAAGACAAAAAAAGCTAAAAATATGACCTGATGATACAAGAGGAGAGGAAAGAAAAAGGAGAAAAAATGAGAAAAGGGACAGGAAGACAGAGAAAGGTATATGAAGAAAATATCACAAAGAAAAAAGGGAGAGAAAGAAAAATAGAAAAGGGAGAAGGAAAGAAAGACAAAAGGTAAAATTGATAAAATTAAAATGTTTGTTCTCATAATTGACCTTTTAGGTACACAAGATACATCCAGATACAGATATATCCAGGCTGAACCTACGTGCTGCTGCCCACATGAAGACCTTGTGCTGAGGTGAGAATAAAACCTTTGTCAGTATGAGAATGTGGAGGGCCCCAATGACTGGGTTTACCTTGGGCCCCCAAATGACTAAATACGCCCTGATCTAAGTTTTATATGTTTGTCTGACATTACCCAAGTTGCCATATTGTCTATGTCAGTGTTTGGTGTAATGTAACAAAGTAATGTAACGTATTATAGTTTTTACATTCAGTAGTCACAAAAAGTTGTTACTTGCATTACATAAGTTTTTCAGTTATTATATAGATATTGGGCAGATAAAGAAATTAATCAACAGTGCTTTTTATGAACGCTCGTGCAACAACTGCCTGACCTCTGCTAACAAAAAGCTAGTAAGAAGACACTCATGGACCCACAATGATGCTCAAGCTGAGTGTATTGCAGACCAAGCAGCCAAAGCTAGTGTGTTGCTGGTTTGTATAGTGGAAGCTCTGTCTTTGGGACATAAACTCAGCAACGTACCAATAAAAGTGTGCTTATGTAGAGGCTCTTCAGTCTGGCCAGTCTTGTGCAGACTCCAAGCAGAAACATGTTGTCATATTATTTTGAGGCAGTTATTTTTTATATAACATGGTGTTATTATGGTCAAGACTCATATTATTTTATTTGTTGATATATTATTTTTACACAATATTGTAATGCAAAAGTAATGTAAGGAGTAATTGATTACTTTCCACAGGGAGTAATTAAGTAATGTAGCACTTTTTTTCTTTAAGTAGTAAGTAATACATTACATTTTTTGAGTAACGACCCCAAAACTCTTCTATGTATGCTGCTGTTTTTCCTTTTGCACTCCTTCCTACTTCCTGTGCTGCTGATTCACTGCTGCAGGTGCTGCTGGTGGAGAGGATGGGCTGGTTTGTCTCAGTTTACAAGAATTTACCAGACTTTAAAATATTTGGTAAACTCCATACAGACAGCTTTCATGTTATTAGCTTATTCAGGTCGCTGTGGTCATGTAAAATATACTGGCAGTAGATGGGACAGTGCCAGCAAAGCAATTAAAAATATGACTTTTCTACGTGTTTATCTTGTTAAACAGGTGGTTTGATAAAGTATGTGTTGGCTTTTTACTCACAACAGTTTTGTTGCAGTTATAGTAAGGATTGTAGTTGTTATTGACTAAGTAACATTTTATCTTTCACTTCATTACCCCACTGTCATCCTGCCAATAGATAGGTAACGGTAATATGAGTTATTTTTTTATTTTTTGTGTTTTAAGCAATGACACTATCTCTTACAGCAGAGCATCTCATCTCAGAGGATCATTAGTCACAGTTAAGTAGGCATGTACCAATACCAACAGGTTGTAAAGTAGCACACTCAGAGATTAATGTCCTGGCATTAGTATTTATCAAGTTAAAGATATCTTGATTTCTTATCCTTCTACCTTCTATTATTGTCTTTGTTTCTTTAACTTTTTCCTGTTGACATATATTCTCTACACCTGTCCTGAACAGATGCACACAGATATGATACTACTCTTGTGCATATGTGGGTTGGAAAGCAAACCTGTGCTTGTGATTGACTTTTTTGCCACGTGAAATGTTTTTATTCTCTTGTTTCCATGTGTGACCTGAATACAGGTGTTGCTATGCTAACCCAGATATGTACATACACAGCGCTCAAGAAGCACTCTTTCAGCAGAGCCTTTGATCATAATCTGACTACTGCTTTTATGATGGCATGATCCTGAATGTGAGGAGAGTGCAGATGTTTGTTTTACTTGAGCACTGCTCATTGCCATGCTTTTGGAACACTGCTGTAGCAACATTTTACTGTGAATGTGAACTTGTTTGACTTGATTATTGAAAATGTGTACATGCAGTAAATGAGTACTGCAAAAGAAGGTTCGTACTTTGTTTTGAGGACACAAATCCGAGTACATAAATGGCAGTGATCACACACTGTTTCCATCTGAACTGCTTTCAGCACTGTGTATTATGTTCTGTGTGTTTCGCCTTAGCACATACACACAACCCACACATACTGATGCAATAACATATACAGTACATATCACAGATTCTGCAAATTGAAGGCCTCCCTGTTGTATTTCACACAAGCTACTCCCTTTATCAGCACTTTTTAGGGTTGACCCCTGTGGATCAAAACTGTAAAAATGTGTGTGTATGCAACCAGCCAGTCAGAGTCTATTCAATAATGTATGGCTGCCCATAAAAAAGAAGTGAAGATCAACCCAAACAGCTACATTTCTTCAGTAACAGTAGTTGGCAATATAAGTGAAAATGGGTTTGCCTGATGTGTATAGTATGTAACTATTCTTCACAGTGTCGTAGTGGTTAGCAATCTGGCTTCTTACGGCCGGTCAGACTGTACTTGCCAGCACTGGTGGGCCTTTTTCGAGCAATCTCCTAAAATTGCAGTGTGCGTGCCATTGCATCAGACATGCCACTTAGTCCTCTGCAATATGACGGTGGATCGTCACATTGAAATTCCTACATTATAGTGTCACAGATCCACAGTTAGTTTGAGCCCAAACTAAGACTGTGCTGACAACCTTGTAACATCAACAAAGAAGCATATTCTAATTGTTTCACCAGTTCAAGTCTTATCATTATTTGCTGTCCCAAACAGGGGTGGGAGCAGTTGCTGTTGAAATTCGGCAATTTCTTGGCTCATCCACTCAGTTCTACTGAGTCCTAGTATAAAGTGTTCTCCACAAGACTAAAATTGAGCCCAGAACCTGCTTTATTAATCCCATAACAGGTGTGTATATATTATATATATTTATTTGAGGATTTTGGGCAGCACTGAGATCTCTCCTAAAACACTGAATGAGTTAAATTGGACTTTTTCCTCCATCTGTCATCAACCTGCAAGAGCTTTTCAGCAGATAAACTCTGTCAACTCTTCAACTCTTGAAAACAGAGAGGGACGAAGTGTGCAGGCAGACTTATCAAAGAAGTGAAGAGAAGGCAGTCTGACAGGAGACCAGCTGACCCGGTCCACCCTCACGGCACCCGGCCCGGCCCAGTGACGCTCTCTGTGATCTTCCACATACAGTGTGTATGCATGGTTCTGAAGAACGGGCATCTGAGGCCCTCCAACCATCGATGAAAGTGAGATTCAAAATATGGCATTAATCAAGGGTTGATGTCAGATCAAGGAATTAAAATTTCCATTAAATGTAAAACTCAGTGAAAGTTTAGCTTCCACCTAATTACAGATACTTAATTCAAATTCTTCATTTACCATCATCTTTCATTCATGCCGCTATATTGAGTAACAATCTGTTGAACTCATGTTGCATTGCAAGTTCATCATTACATTTATTTATACATCATTTATTTGTAGTGTGTAGTTAATAAAATCCATAAAATTCACTCAACTGCTTGTGACTAATCTATGAAGTGATACATGGGATCTATTGAACCGTAGAGCTACAGATCCAGAAATTTGACTGATTTATCAAAATGTATTGATTTATTAAACTTGATTTATTAATCAATGAATTAATCAAATTTTCCTCCCAAGAACAGAGGTGGTGCCCCCTTCATTTACGAGAGCTTATTGATTAAACATCTCGAAATAGCTACATGACTTAACTACACAGGCTTTGTTCAGAAAACAAATGAGTTTAAAGGCTACACAAAAGCCTCAAATTCCCAGCATTAACAATAGTGTATGTTTGTGAATATATGCTTGAGATGATGTGAATATGTTTGCTGTATATTATATAGATTATGTGTGTGTCTTCATCTACTGTACATGTTTAATGAAAGAGACAAATGAATGGTGATAGCTGGGACTTGCATCTTGTCATAAGGAATGAGTTTACTAATATGACTTTAATAACTTACAAACCACCAACGTTAAAGCAGGATCTTAGTTTTTTCCATTTCCTTTTTCTTTACCATTTTTGTTAAATAATTACACTTTGTTTTCAAATCTTTTTTTCTGCTCTCTTTTGATCTTACATCCCCTTTGTCTTCTGTTCCGTGCTCACATTTTACTTACTGCCCTGAAATCTATTGGTTCTCTTAAGATCAAAGCTATTGATAGTGTGTGTATGTGTGTGTGTATGTGCAACCAAATACTATTCTCTTTTTGTCCATTTTATATAAAAAACTTTAAACTTGTAATGTATGCATGTATATATACATTTTATTAAGCATTTTAACAAGGCAGCTGAACACTTAAAAAATGCATTACATTCCATTGAAGCTGCGAGACAGGTCACAGCTAGATGCCTCACTGAGTTTTCTTCATAATGTTCAATTTCACTAGGAAAGGTCAGGATGGACACTTACACAAAGCATCGCTAATTGATGTGAACTGAAAAGGGAGTGCATAAGAGACACTAAAATGACTGGAGATTATGTGTGAGTAAAATAGTGTGTGTGTTTGTGTATGTCAGTGGGATGGGGGTGGGTGGGTGGGTGGGGGGCATTTCTGGGTGAGTGCACAGGTGTGTAACTCTGTGAGCATCAACGTGTGTGTCCATGCCTGTGTGTTTGCGTTTTAGTGTATGTAATTGGCCTGACATGGTTTGTGTATTTCAGCCCAGGGGAGGTAAGTTATTGAACTGACCTCTGTAGTGTGACAACAGTAGAGTTGGAGGCAATCTAAAAGCCCAAACATCAGCAGCCACCAGCAACCAAAACACATTAAAGATTAAAGCAGTCGCTCAGAACAAAGCCACTGGTGTGTGGTTTGTTAAAAGCGGACTTTGTGCATCACGTCTGTTCCACTGGGGCCAGTGGGGGCGCTGTCATGTTTATGTCTGTGCGTGCTTTGTGTGTTCAGGAATTTGAGCCGTTGTTGTGTGATTTGTTACTGAGGATGGATAGTTGTGAGTTTGTGAGTGAATCCATGGTGACCACTTTGAAAGCCACTTATGAAAATACTGGCGTGTGTGTGTGTGTTGTGTTAAACTTAATGGGGAGATTTAGTAATCTAGACAGCCTTTGAAACCAACTCTGCATTTATAGGAAGATTTGGTAAAGGAATCTGTCCTGTTGTTGGTCACTCATTTTTTGGAAGATGAAAGGTTTACATATTAGAACAGCGGGCTCTCATCTCTGATTCAGAGACATTTTGATGGCCACATGTGACCGATGAGGGCTGTCTCTGTGTGCGTGCGCCTGTATATGCAAGTGAGGATCATGAAGGAGAAGATTTTGACAGAGCAGAGAGCAGATAACACCTCCTTCTTCTAGAATCTGTCTCCTTTTAACAACTTTTTTTCCAAGGAAAGGTGATTGCAAACATCCTTGTCTCCCTGGTTAAGATGGAATCCAATAGCTCATGTCCGTGTGTCATTTTCTGTGTGTATTCAGTTATTTTGTCAGACATGGTGTGTAATCACATGGGGATTTATGTGATAGTTATATGGTATGACATAGAAGGCACATTCTTGTAGTGGAACAGGAAAGGATAGTATGTGCTATGAGTGAAATTATAGAGTGTAAAGCAGAGAAACACCAGATAAAAAGGTGTCTAATAAGACCAGGAACAATCAGATTGTCAAATAGGCTGCAGGGAGATAACAATAAACAAAATTCTATAGATGCACCAGTCACTGGAGATATGGAGGATACAGACTGAATATGACAGAATTACAGATATTTTCCTTAAGCTTAGAAGAGACTCTTCACATATTTAAGCTTGGCTTTGCAGGACTGTACAAGACACCACAGAGACTCAATAGTTTTAAGATTATATACGATTATAGCAATGATTAGTAATGGTTTTGAAAAGTGCAGCAAAATTAATTTGTCATTCTAATTACTGCCAATAGAGGCGCCAGATTTGAAAACACTCCTGTCTTTCATTAGTGCTAGCGGGCAAAGCCTCTAATTCTCAGGATTTCTTGTTCTTGACAATGTTCCTGTCATCATTTCATACTGCTTTGTGATTTTTAACGGTCTGTGCAATATGACATTAATGTTGCATTAACAGAGGATTGTTACACTGTTTGTATTAGGTTTGACTTGCATGTGCAATTGGTTGGACAAACTAAAATATGAAATGATTCAGCAAAGTATTAAAAAGACATGAAGAACAAGAAAGAGTTATGTAGATCCACAGGGAAAGGAGCAGAGAACATCCTCCACTGTTTCAGCACAATCTACTCTATTGTTCCAAACCTCTTAACCAGTATCTTAGCAGTCAAAATGTTTTTTTTCTCTCTGGAGGTACATGAGTGTGTGTGCATGTGTGTAACTATGCCTAGGGGCTGCTGAAGGGGTTCAGTCCTTGCAGGAGTGTGTTTTTATATGAGAGGGCCCTTGAGAGATAACTCATACTTGGTTTCACATGTAACATCCTAATTTCACACGTACACCACTGTACTCTTAAACACTACTATACCCTCTTATACTTATACATTATTGTCTGGACCATTATCTATAATCCCTTGGACACACAACAGTACCCTCTTAAAACCACTATAATACTTTTACACATAAACTCTATATAGTAGTGTATTCAAAACAGATTAGTGGTGTGAAAGAGTACGAGTGTGTGTGAGACAGTATGATTAAGTATGGAAAACTAAATAAGGCATAGGGAATAAAAACAGGTAGTCAGTTTGATCAAATAGGAACACAGTTTAAATCCTTATTCCTTGATTGGATTATCCTAAAAGTAAAGCCTGTACATTTTTAGTGCTTTTCCACTACACAGTTCCAGCACGACTCGACTCGGCTCGCCTCGACTCGTTTTTTTTTTGCGTTTCCACTAGGGATAGTACCTGGTACCTGGTACTTTTTTAGTACCTGCTCTGCTGAGGTTCCAAGCGAGCCGAGCCAATACTAAATGTGACGTTGACAGACTGCTGGCCGCTGATTGGTCAGAGTTGTCGCTGGAAGAGTCATGAGCCGTCCCACACAAGAATCAAACCCGCCATTTTTAAACACCAACAACAGCGTTACAGTGATTCGTTTCTCTTCTCTTGCTTTGTGTGTGACAGAAAACCACATACAGCAGCAAGTACACCATCGCCTCCATGTCCTCCATTGTTTATGTGTTTGTGTCACGTATAAAACGAAGTCACGGCAGTTTCGCGGAGCCGTGCTATGGCGACCCCGCCCACGTTGAGTAGGTACTTCTTTGTAATGGAAAAGGTCGTTCCTGGAACCGAGCCGAGGCGAGTCGAGTCGTGCTGGAACTGTGTAGTGGAAAAGCACCATTTCAGAGCATTGCTAAATTGAAGTTATTTGAGAGCATTCAAATCAAGCAGGAGCACTTTAAGGACAACTTTATAATTTTGTACAAACAGTAGCAAAGTAGTCAGGATTTTTCAGGTCAGTGTTTTGTTTGTGGAAGTAAATGGTAATGAGAACATTTTCCATCAATACAAATAGGTGTGTTCAGAACATTAGAAGGGAAAGTGATAGCATGGTATATGGAATACTGCATGATTTTGGAAAAATTACTCTTAATGGACATGCATGGTACTATGTATGTTCTTGTTACATCATAAATTAATATGAAAACTCAAGATCAGTGGAGATGAGATAAAGGAACACATTTACTTCAAAAGTACAGCCAACAATCAGAAGTTGTCATCCTGGTTGCCCTCACTACAATATACTACATCAAGCAATTACTACTGTGTGTCCCATGAAATGAGTTGGCAAAGAAAAACTGTATGCTTTGGAATCAGTAGGAGGACATTGTACAGGCACAGACAGCAACTTCAAATTGGACCACTGACCTATACTGGAATGACTGATGAGGCCTTGACTGATATTGTTAGTGGGATCCCTCAAACCACCCAAAATGCAGAAGAAAGGTATGTACTACTGTAGGATGCCTTTGATCAGACATCAGAATAATGTTGGCATGTGAGACAACTGCCTGCAACAGCTAGACCTAATTGGACAGGCCTTCTGTTGCTGCAGTGCAATTTGACGAGATTTTTGTTCAAACAAATGTTCAACCTCCCAATCAATTATGGTAAGTATTTAGAAATATTACATCAAGTTTGGTTCTATGAAAACACTCACCGGTAGTGTAGTATTGTATGGCCTTATATGAGTAGCAGAAGAAGTAATCAGATGTTTAATTGAGTAAAAGTACTTATACCACAGTGTAGAAATATTCTTTTACGAGTAAATGTCCTGCATTCAAAATGTTATTTTAGTTAAAGTACAGAAGTATTAGCAACAAATTATACTTAAGGTATCTAAAGTAAAAGTACTCATTATGCGGAATGTCCCATTTCAGAATAATATCCAGTCCCAATCATAAGTGTCTGGACAGTTACATATCTTTTTCTTCGTCAGTGTCTGAACTTCTGCACATTCAATTTAAAATAAACACACAGCTGTGCAAGAATTATTTCGTTATCAAGTGTCCATTTATTTTTGAACTTCTAAACTATGATCATTATGTGTTGAAGAGCTTTATCCCTCACACAGCCAGCTCTGTCTATATTGCATTGATGTAAACCTACCTAATTAAAGCTGAGACTTGCAGTATAGGCCCGACCATGAGTATGTGGACACTTGGGCAAGTTTTGTTCTTAAGTTTAGTATAATAAAGAGTCAAGTTTAATGTTAGTCCACAATGTTGAAGCTGTCCACAAAACATTTAGTACTGTATATATGTATCCAGTTACTTTTAAACCTTTGGAGTAGAAGCATAAAGTAGCATATACATGCCTCAAAACTGTACTTAATTATACTCAAGTAGAGTGATGCAGAGGCTGACAGAAAAAAAAGCAAAATAACCAAACAAACAAACAAAAAAGTAATGTGGTGCAGGCACATATTTCCTATTTAAATGCATTAGTTTTAAAGTCATGGCGAATGTCATGGAAAAAAGGGAAAATATGTTTCCATGTATAAAAATCTATGGATTCAATTTCATGACTATTTCACAAACTGACATGAGATTGGGTTGGAGGGCAGGCCATCATATACTTGCAGTTAATCACAACAGGGTATTAAGTGTACTGGAATTGTTTTTTCAAATGAGATTTGGCCTTCTGCCTGGTATATGCTTGAGAGAATGGGGCTAAACAGATGTAGTTGTCATTATTGGACACAGCGTCCATAATCAGAGGATAGAGTGACTGTGGGTAGAGCTTAGAACAGAGTTGTCTCATTTCACTTCCGTAACCTCTTCAACATCATGGAAAATGAAAGCATAGTCGATTCTGCAGATGTGAACTCCATCTGTTTTCTGTACACTATATATTCTTGCCAAAAGTTCAAAGGGCAGCTGCAGAATTCCTAAATCAGTGGAATACCAACAGATTATCTATACAGGGAGGGCAAACACGTCACCAACAAAGGGCACAGAGGGGTTTTTAACAGTGTTGGAGCTGGTGCAAGTTCACAATATTTTTTTACAGGAAATGATACCATTGAGGTCAGTGACAACATACCTCTATAGTTAGACACTGAACACAACATTGGTGTTCCAGTAAATGACATAGACATGAATCAAACTGTTATAAACAGACTTTAAGAGACACTAGACCCACTAACTGATGATGGTAACAGTGGCATGCTATAATAATTAGGGCTGGTGAGCTTTCTTAGTTAACAGTAACAAAGTTACTCCAATGCCAGAGCACTGTGGGTTGTTTGTAACAGATGAATGGTGAATAGTTGCAGTTAGCACTAGAGCACTAACCAGTTTCCTTCATTGTAGCTTCAATGAAAAAAAAACCTCTCCACTCCTCAGTGCTAGTGAAATATGTTCAAGGTTTCAGTTAGTGAATCAAAAAGGAATCTAACAGAAAAATGGCATAAACAGCATATAAATGGACTGTTTGTGAAAACAAAAAACAAAAACAGAGAAAAAGTTGGCTTATCACTGAAAAAGATGAAGGTTTTTTGCATCAAATGCAAGGTTTTTCTGCAAATGGATAATCTAAAGTAAAACAGACAAACAAAACACAGAAGCTTACGTTCTGAGTTCATACTAAACCTGTCTAAGGGTACTTGGAGCAAACAAAAGCTTCCAACATTGTGCTGTACCAAAACCCTTTGTTTTACTTAATATATAATTAATGAATTTTAACTGATATATTAAGATAATTTAGTATTAAATAAGGTAGAAAATAAGGAGTATAAATTAAACAGTTCTAAATTATATTGAAGGCAAACAGTGTAATAATAATAATAATGATAATAAAAAATAAATAAACACAGACTGTTCATTTTAGTTTTGACTATTTTGTCTGATTGGTTGCTGGAGTAAGAAAGTGATCAGCAGAGCTTGGGGTTTAGAAAACAACAGAGAGGACAGGAGGAAAGGAGAAAAAAGTGACAGAGTGGCAGAGTTGTGCAGAAACGCTATTGTAGATAGCCTAATGTATGTTTAAGAACATGTTAGAAGTCTAGCTGTGGACAATAACACATATTTCTTGCTTTAATCACAGTTGATTAGGGACACTGTGTTGTGCAAATGTGGCTGTGCTAAGCTAAAGTAGGAGAACTCTTGACCAGAGGACGCCATTGCTAAGCGTGTGTGTTTCTTGACAGGAACTTTACCTCCGCTGTCGCCTGCTTTCATCTTCTGATTATAAATAGCAAACAGAAGTCATCTTTGCTGCGTTGTGGTTTCATCTTTTGGACCGCAAACTGTTTCTACATGTTGGATGACAAACTTTAAGTTGGACCGCTTGTATCTTTATTCTGCCCAGCAACACCGGCCTGCAGTTGTTCTGAGTCTACTAAAGTGAAATAGAAGACGGGGGCACTGTACAGTAACCTAATATTTTAGTATTTTGAAAGAAAAAATAATCAAGAAAGGGATAAGATCATACTTTTTAGATAATGTGTTATCCACCCACAAGAATGTCAAATAAGTACGGAACCCCTGAGGGGACATGTAGAGCAGGAAAGAAGATTTTCTTAATTTGGGATCCCGACTTCGCTATCTTGGGATCCTGAGATAACTTTGTGACGTCAATGCACTTCCCGGTCAGTTTGGCATCATGGAAAACAATAACAATGGAGCAGTTCATAGAGTTTTATTTGGAACTTGGCCTCAAATATAGAGACACTAAATCACTGCTTGACAGAAGGCACAGGTTTCGTATGAGTGAATGACATCTTAAGAGAAAACTCAGCGCAAGAGGACATGCACAACGCAAAGCCTATTCGGACCTGGTGGTCGTAGTTGATGTCATTAGCAACCAGCTACAGCACCCCGGACAGCTCCACGGGTACAGGTGGATGTACGCTAAATGCAGAGAATATGGACTGCGTGTGAGGACAGAATATGTGCACTTTGTATTGAAGGAGCTGGATCCTAGGGGAGTGTCATTATGGCAAGCAGGACGTCTCTGACTGAGGAATTACTTCTCAAAGTTTTGTTCCGTGGGACTCATCCAGGTGTGTTGATGAATTATGATGGTTTTCACTTGTTTTTCAGAGACACAGAGGGGAAGAAGGGGGATAAGGGATGGAGAGCAGAGGTGGAAAGAGAAGGAAGCAGGAACAAGACAGAGATGGGAGGAAGGGGGAGAGATAGATGGAGAGGAGGGGTAGAAACAGAAGGAGGGAGGAAAAGAGACAAAATGGAGGGGGGGGGGTGGTCATGTGTGAATGCTGTAATTTAGAGTTTGATTTAAGTTGATATACGCACAGCTCTTCCTTAATGTATTAATATATTCTTTTTAACAGGATGAGTTGGATGACACTGCACAGGTTTGGAATGCACACACCATCACGCATTTGAGAAACTTGAACGCCCCCAGCGGTTGGCTTAATGTGATGTATGCTGTTCCTGAACTTTACCAGACAACAGATTTACTCTCCCCTGTTGAAGTTCAACATATTCAACTGTGCAAAAATGAATGCGTCTTTCGTCTGGCCGTACTATGTGATCCAGATGTTTATGAACTCTGCAGTATCTTTATGGCTGAGTCCCGTTTTACTCCACCAACAGATCCATACCAAGCTGTGAACTTGTACATGCACCTAAGAGAGGCCATCATTACATCTCTGTAAATCAACCCACCCTCCCCAGAGGATGGGCACTCAACTGCTGTGCGCCTCCCCCCTACCTTTTTCAGAGGATGGGCACTCAACTGCAGTGCAACTCCCTCCCTCCTAAATAATTTTGTACATAGTTAAATAGTGTTCCTTTTACAAATACACAGGGATATTGGTACTCATTGCACTGGTTGTTTGTTTCTATGAGTGTGTGTGTGTGTGTGTGTGTGTGTGTGTGTGCGTATGTATATATTTTTATATATTAGGGCTCAGTCGACTAAAATATTTAATCGTGAGTAATCACGTGATTGAGTTAACTCGCGTTTAACTGCAAATTGACCATTTTGTTCCAATTGTACTTTAAAGGCATATTTTTCAAATGTTGAATACTCTTATTAACATGAACGAACACATATGCTTGCTTTATGCAAATTAATGTTTATTATTATTGAAACAATGAAATATCGCACTGTATGCAGAAAATATGCTGGAAGCATAACATGACAAACTCAAGCCTGTGAAAGCTCACACACGGGAAAATAAAGGCTCACGAAAACATCTACTTCTAAGTTGGATCAAAATGGGGTGATACAAAAAAATGAATTAAAACAAACAATAAATGAAGTGCACATGTAACAGGGGAATGTAATACAGGACAAGGACTCAGCATGTAGTGCAGTTAGTGCAGTTTCTTTGAATACAGTGGTTAGGGTATACCTTTTGCTCTTTGCTCTTCTATTGTATTTAACAGAGGCGGAGCTTCTTCCCCTCTCCTTTTTGTCCTGACAAAATGAACATAGAAACCACAAGTCCTCGTTACTTCCGTTTCTTTGCACTGAGCCAGTTGCTCAAACAGACAAGCCTGTTTATATCTTCTGAACAATATGCCCTGACAGTGAATATAACCTTTCACAGGATATGGGTGTGGCAGGTGTTGCTAAGTACTTGCAGGCCATCTTGCTGTGTGCCCCTTCATGTTTGGACTGCCACTGCTGGGGACAGTCCTCCATGCAAATAGGGGGCTCTGTCCTGTACCGCTCCACACATTTCTCAATAAAGTCCTCCTCTTCATCAGACGAAGACTCTGGTCAAGCATAAGAGCTTATCTTTTCTTGGGTGGCTCAAATGTCGCTGGATTATCTGGCTGTACAGCCGTCTCCCTCTCCCTCTTCCGGAGCAAGGCACTGATCAAATGCCACACCTCAGGTCTGTCAGCTCTGCTCAGATACTTGAGGTCCTTAAACCTAGGGTCCAGTGCTGTTGCAACTCTCAGCCATGTGAAGTATTTTTTTTCCTTGCGTTACTCCATTTCTGTTTTGAAGGTTTCCTTGAATTTAATCATGTAAACTGGGTCATCCTCAGAGACCTCCATCACTTGCGATAGATGACACAATGCTGGCAGATAGATGACACAATGCTGGCAGCACCACTGAGCAAGAAACAAACTTCTGTCCTCCCAGAAGTTCAGTTATGTACCTGCAATAATAGAGAAAAGCACTTCAGTAAGGAACTAGTAACATTCACTCACCTAAGAGTGAGTGAGTTCATGCTCTTTTTCTCACACTCACAAACTCTCTATTTTTCCTTCTTTCTGCTACATCTAATCTCTATCTCTCTTCCTCCCTCTCTCTCTCTCTCTCACACACACACACACAGGCAAGCAGGTAACATACACATACTTCAGAAACATACTATAAATGACAGTATCAATAAATTACCTGCAGTGCTCCAGCACCGTCTCCAACTTCCTCAGTTTATCCAGCTCAGCTGTTGGTTGCATGTGGGGCCAGTACATCTCTCTGTGGTTCTTGATTTCTCTGAACATATTTGATCATCTCCAGCATACTGTTCCATCTCGTTGAAGAAACTGCGATGGCTCGGTGGAGGTTGTTTGCGACGCAAAACATATGCTCAAACGTGAGCTGCCTGGCTGCTGCAATCATGTTGCGTGCACTATCAGTGGTCAGTGTGCTAACTTTATGTTCAGTGCTCCACTGTCTGGCTACTTGCATAAAGTGCCTGGCGCTAGTGTCAGCAAAGTGTCTCTCCTCCATCTTTATAACAGTCAAAGCATGCGACTGAAGTTCCCTCTGTGGGTCAAAATAATGTGCTGTGACCCCGAGGTAACTATGATTACTCAGAGAAGTCCTGTAGTCTATGGTGAGTCTCCTCCACTTAAACTTCATAGAAGTTGTGTATGTTGCTAACAGTGGTGTCTCTCGACGGCAATTCATACGTGCAGTCAATGGATGTAATGCAAATTATTTCAAGCAGACCCTCGTCCTCCACAATGTTAACCGGCCTGCATGCTATAGCAACCCATTTTGGTCATCTATCACTGTTGAAAGTGTGTTGCTTGTAGAGTTGTTCATGCGTCTCCGTTGCAAACTATCTAACTTGGTCTGTATGTATATATATATGCACACATTACAGTATATATAGCCTGTAGTTTGTTTTACAAAATGGTAATGCTTTTGACAGCATTTGCTTTTTGAAATGAAGGTCGTGTCTGCACAGTTTATAATATTCATCTGAAATTGATCTAGAATTAAACCTATTTAAGCTTTTGAATATTAAGGTTTCTGGAGGCGCTAGCCCTGTTTAGGTTTTATTACATGTAAGATGACTCACATACTGCTTTGTCAACTACACTCACTTTTATGTACAAGTCATGGCATATATAAGAACTGTGAAACTAAACAAATAGAACTTTACTACTTTCAGAACCAAGTAGTTCAAACAATATAGACAGGATGAACAAAGAGGTGGATTGGGATAATGTGACTGTTTGTTTGCTCGCTTGTTTGTTTTGTTGTTTTCATTATTCACTTTCACTATTGTTTTGAATGCTTGGATGGTTTTTGTTTTGTGTGTTTGTTTGTTTGTTCTGTATTTTCTTTGTTTTTGTTTTGTTTTTTGTTGATTCTCTTCTTTAGCTTGGAAGTGAAAAAAGGGAAAAAAGGAGTAGGACTAGAAAAGCTCCTTGCTTCATCCCACACCCATTCGAACATTGGATATTTATTGTTTTGTTGTATGCCTAAAAAATATTTTTTTTGCTATAATTTCTATTTTGTTATTAACCACAGCCTATTTGTTTTGTTTCGTTTTTTTAACATGTTCAAAACAAAATCTTTTTTTTTTTTTTAAATCGCTGATGCAGTTATTTATGGTTGTGCTGCTCTCCTCTGCTCTCAGGAGAGTGTTCAAGCTGGGAATGCTGCTACTTTATTCTGCCGTGCTGTTCTGCATAAAAGGTTCGGACACAGGATGGGGGGACAGAGTTGCTCTGCCAATAAGCAGCTACAGGGGTAGTTACAGAGTCAGTTCTATGCTGGCATGGTGTGAAAGGGAGCTGACACTGTTGTGGTAGCAGCTGTGGTCGAGTGAGCTAGAGAGAGAAAGGTGAGAGGGAGCACTGGCAGCGAGAAAGCCAGTGAACCAGATCAATAACATGTTGTTTTCTGATTGTTTCACAGTGGTTACATTCAACAGCACATATAAACTTCCCCACACACCTCCACTCAACCCCTGCAGCACTCCACCTCAAGCCTCTGATTCCGAAATGCTGGTGCACTATTTAAAAGCACAGTAGCAGCTTTAGAGATGGGCTACTGACGTCACTCTCCTGCACCGCTCAGATTACCAAATCATTTTTGGATTATGGGCACTATTTAGCTGGGCAGACCACAAAAACCAAATAGCAAAGTCCTCTTTGTTTTCTTTTTGATTAAGGCATAAAATGTGCAGTGTTGAAGAAGAAAATGAAAATGCAAATTGAATGATTGATTATTAATTTTATTTATGAATCAAATAATGCAGCCACATTGTAAAAATGAAAAGGCATTTCTGCAAATGCATTTTAATTTAAATATTGGTCATGATTCGTTTCCATAAGCCCCAACTGGTCACTTGCTTTGTTGCAAAGGGCTGGTTAACCCTTCTTATGAAAGGATAACCAGGAACCTGTTGTGTTGATACAATTTGGTTTCTCCTGACCCTTGTATTCATTATTATAATACAATTCAAGTTCCCACAAATCTAACACTTGTAATGAGAGAAATTCCTGCATACATTTACAGCGATATATACAGCGCTGACTGCAGGACATGCAGCCGGAACCGCTGCGTCTGGCTTCCTCCCTGGGTAACTCACCTGAAGCACGCTATCTCTGCTCTCATACAGACAAGCTTGCAATAATATTAAGTTGAAGACATGGACAGCTAGCTAAAACGTAAATCTACATCATCTGAAGTGGTTTCAGGCTATAAGGCCCACAATATATCTGTGGCTTGAATTTAGCAATGGTGAAATGAGCTGCTGGATTTGTAAAATGAGCAGTGCTTCACTCAGACGTTTCTCATACAGCAGTCATGAAGAGAAAGCGTGAAGCAGATTCCGCAAAAAACATGATGGCTAATGCTATCAAAGCTGCAGTCACTCTCCTCCAAAAAAGAATATAAGTACTTAACTAGTTATCAACTAGACAGTACAATATAAGTACTTAACTAGACAATAATATATAACTACTAATTACTATAAAAATATAAATAATGTGGCCGGTGTCTGCAGTTCAGAGAATATAACTACTTTAATATATCCTAAATAACGAATTACTATATCATGTAGTTGAGAGAATACCTTGAATTGTAGGAGAGTGACAAAATGTGATCTGTAGTAAGAATTGGACAATGTAAAACCTGTGCCCCCCCCCCCAACAAAATAACCTCCCCCCCATGTGAAGCATCTAAGGGGGGATTCCCCTCATATTTGAAAAAATAATTGCAGGCCCTGATAATGTGTAATATCTTAATATTCCAGCAGTACCTATAATCTTTAGGAATTATGTCCTTGAATTGGTTCTTTTATTATTCTGCAATGACTGTCCTACAATGACTGTCCTACAGTGCCATATTTTCCTCATTTTAAAGGCACTTGCACAAAGCCTTTTTATTTTTTGGTTGCAAACGTTCTCCCATACAGAATTTGGTAACAGTACGGCATCCTTGTTGAAGGTAGGGTGATTTGGGGCAGTAGGCCTAAAAAATAAAGCATAGCAAGCACTTTTGTCCAAAGCAACTTACAATCAAGGCAAGACAATGAAACATTTAGAGGACACTTACTCAAAAGAGGCTCAATACATAATGCATTACATACAATTTTCATTTGTAAAGGGAATGCCTGCTCACCCACATCGAAAGGAACATGAACTGGAAAACCGCAGAAACAGATTTGACTTGTTGGACTATATCGGTCTGAAACACAGATTCTAAATGTTACAGTTTGATTTGTGTGTTTTGTTTGTTTGTTTTTCTAAAGACTAAGTGTAGTAGTGCTGCATGTTGGATGAGCTGTTTTACTTTCCTAACTGGTCAGTGAAGACTTCTTTATTGCAACAGTGTAAAACTGTCACTAACTGTGTAGTTAACCACCACCACTGTACTGGACCGCTGCTAAACAAATCTCAGGAACTTAACATGGCACTAATCAGCTCCCTCTGAACATTCACCGTTATGTTCAGTCTTACTGCTAACAATGAATTGTATTTATTTTTTATGATGTTATTATGTTTAGTTGTTATTTCGTCCCCAGGGAAACAAATAAATAATTGTAAAATACAGAATTGTTTCAAAGTAATTCAGCCCATCATTACACTATCTTTAAGTGAGCACAAATTCATGATCTTTAATAACTTTCTTTCACATTATTATTATTTTTTTTTTGGAAGTGCTTTGGGTGTGCTGTACCTTTCAAAGCTCTAAAGCACAGGGGGAAGTTCCATGTCTCATAGAACTTTCCAGCCTGCTATAGACTTCTGGGTGCAATTCGGAATCTGTTGTTTTTCCCTTTTTAAAGCGTAGTGTTAATCACATAGAGATCACCTGTATGTAGGTAGTTTGTGTTTTCAACAATGTGTCTCTGGAAACTTCCTAACAAATCAGTCATGTTATTGTAGTGTATTCTCAAAATTTTAATGGCATGTGTAACCTGTTACTTTTTCTTGAAGCTCCGAAGCCACATCTCTGAAGTCAATGAAAAAGTGCTTCAGTTAATTTCAACACCAGCTCCATCCATGAGGTGTGGAGAAGATAGAGAAGGGGTGGTAAGAATGGGGGGGTGGCATGTGTCATGGAATACTTTACCCCTTGTATTATAATTTATTTTGTGGTGTCCCACCCTGGGTCACACAGTCCAACACATCTATTGTGATGACAATAAGAAATGGTTCATATCAAGGAGGCATAGCCTATGTCATATCACATATATCATCATATCAATCATGAAACCTTTATAAAATACTTTGATAAAAAGTGCAAAATCATAAGTCATTAGGCAAATCACATCTTCTATTAGACAATCTCTCTTAGGCGCTTAGCTGGCTCAGAGGGAGGTTTTGAAAAGAAAGCGAATATCCACTTTTGTGACATTGCCCTGAACCACGAGCCTAATTTGACCATACTCGTTAGCTGACTAGTTGCGCACACATCAGAACTTACAATATGCAACAATTGCTCAGTGTGTATACATCTTACATGTGAATATGTTAGTCGGATATGTGTACATCATGTTAGTATGTGCCATTTACAGCTGCAGACATGTTCACGAGTTTGTATTTTATGAATGTACATATGGATCATAGACTGCTTTGAGCAGGAGGCAGGCTTACCATTTCAAACACATCACTAGGCTGAAAGCATACAGTAGTAGCCACTTCAAAGTTCCCCTCCAAGCTGAATGCCAGCTGAATGGCAGCTGACTCCCAGCCAAGTTCCAGCCACGTATTTAACCAGGAGTAAAAGTCACTGAGAAAAAACTTTTTCAAGAGTGTCCTGTCCATTTCATATAATGTTCTGTGTATTAAAGCTGCAGTTGGTAAGTCTTATAAAAGTAACTTTTTGTCATATTTGCTAAGACTGTCACTATGTAAAGACAACATTACATGAAACTAGTAATCTGTAAAAAAAAAAAAAAAAAACAGGCTCATTTAGCCCCACCTACTGCTCCTTCTGCAAATTGCCAGAATCCACCGCGACCGAACAAAAAGAACCAATCAGAGCCAGGACTGTGTCTGATGGAGTGTCTGACAGCTGTCAATCGCTGCTCATGCACACAGCCCCCTCCCCCTTCCCCCTCAGCTCGGTCAAGCTCATCTCCGAGAACGGCTTCAGGAGAGTAAAGAAAGTAATGACGCAGCAACAACCACCGCGTGCACGCAACCACGTGCACGTGGTTGCACGTCAGCCTCCTCTGTGGGAGGCTAAATTTGCTGCTAAGTCCTCTCTCTCCTCAAAGTTACCAACTGCAGCTTTAATGTGGTATCTGTAATATACAATATGTTTGCCAAAATAGTGACCTTTTCTTTAAATACTGTTGCTTCTGTGCTGTCTGCATTTCAAATCTGATGTCTGCAGTGCACCATGGAAGAATCAAATGACACGCATCAATAAGTGCTTTCAGTGCATCTGGGCCTTAAGAGTACACTGGTGTAAGTGTGAGATTATGATGTGACATGTGAAACCAAGTATGAATTACCTCTCCAGAGGCCTCTCTTTATTTTTTTACTCATCTCGGAGCTTATAAGCCACAGTTGAACACACCTGTGTATGCACACAAACTGCTAACCACAAGTGACCAACAATTTCTAATATTGTTCAGAAAAAACAAACGTAAAATTTCCCCTGCACACTGACAGGTTCCTCTTGTTGAGCACAGATAACAAGGCTTTCACTCACAAAAAGAATATATACACACACACACACACACACACAAGTACAGCATAGTTATTGATCGTGTTGTTGTGATGGGTTACGAAGGATGTGGATGTTGCTCTGACCTGATGGGCCACTTCTCCTATCACCTCAGCAGTATCCCTGACACACTTATGCACAACTACACAGGCAAATATACACTTTGAATAAAACAAACACATCCACATCTAATTTCTTGCATCCTGGAAACTGCTTTACACACATCAAACACAGTCCGTTTTGTGTTATTTGCTCAATGATCTCTACAGGTAAGGTATCATTGTGAGAAAGGGGCACATTACCCACAATGTTCAGCCCACTTCAAGACAAATCTCTGCAGAAAGAAAGGCCAAAACTTTGCCAACTGCTCTCACTCATTCTCACCCTCACATCTCCTCAACTGTGTTTAGATGTAACTGATGCTAACATCACAATAATGGAGCTTAGGATGGAAGGAGGGGGAAAGGGGAAGAGACAGGTAATAGATGGATAAGGGGTTATGTGGGAGGCAAAGTAGTCAGTAGATAAGAATGAATGCAGGCAGATGACAAGAGGGATACAGGGAGGTGAAAGTGGGACTGCGCAGGAATGAATCAGAGATGTAGTCATCGCCTTTAGCAACCCGAGGCTCCACTGATCAATACAAAGAATATTTCTGCAAGTCCATTCATCTATCCACTGTATTTATCTTCATTTGTTTCTGTGACCTCTCCCTTCAGTTTCCATCTGCCTTTATAAACCGCTTTGTTCATGTACTAAGTGCTTCTTTTTCTCGTGTGTGTGTGTGTGTGTGTGTGTGTGTGTGTGTGTGTGTGTGTGTGTGTGTGTGTGTGTGTGTGTGTGTGTGTGTGTGTGTGTGTGTGTGATGTTCTATCATTGATAAAAAAAAAATAGTCTAGATAAATTCCTCTTTTTTAAGTCAAATAAAGGTCAACTGCTATCAGGATTTAAGAGATCAACTGACTTGTCATTTATTTCAGAGGGAAATTTAATGGGAGGTTGCACATCCCATTCTTTGGTTTTAAATTTGTTTCATCATTATCCTCACTTTAACTTTTACCCTGGATGAACTGCACCTGATGTTAAACAAATCAAGCATTAGTGGTGAAAAATACTAAATCAATGACACATCCTGGAATAAAGTGTAAAAAATAAAGCAATCAATTTATTAGTTGATACAGGACAGTGAGCTTTGTTTGGAAAACCTTCCACCATATTGAGTGTTCCAGATTGGCGGAGGATTGGCTTCCTGTGTCGTCCCTATTGGGAATTTACAGCGGTGTGTATGTGCATGTGTTTGTCGGTCTTTGTGATAGAGCTTCAGAGAGGGGAGAGGAAGATATTGCGAGAAAACAACTCGGAGGATTGATTTTGGTATGAATGCGGGGGAATTGATTTGTGTGTCTGTGTTTAAAATACCTCTGTGTGAACGTGTCCGCAAATCCATATCAAAGACCCAGATACTCCACACGTAATAGCTGCTGGATGTGTGGTTGTGTGATTTGGATGCATGCGCGTGTGTGTGTGTGTGTGTGTGTGTGTGTGTGTGTGTGTGCGCGTGTGTGTCTGTAACCGTCGGCAACTGCTCTTGTTGACGCTGGAGAGGAATGAGACAGATCGTTGCTCAACTTGCCTAAATAGTTCCCCAAACACCCAGACAGGTGGTGTGCATGTGTCTGTGGTTGTGTGCGTGTGTGTGTGTGTGTGTATGGGCAATGTGTGCATATGTGTGTATGGGGAGTGGGTGGTTGCATGTATGTATCAAAGATCTAGTGGCAGGTGGCACCATTTCGTTTGTTTGTTTGTGCTCCTGTCCCTCTAGACTTTCCTCTCCTCCCTATGCTAATTTTCTTCTCTTGCTTTTCCTTTCTACTTTCTTCTCTGCCTTGCTGCCTCTTTTCTTTTCTCTGAAGAAGTGTGATTCTTAATTTGAGAACAAAACTGAAGTGTGCCACATGTAGCAATTTCCAGCAACCTCTCAACAGTCAACAGTTGAACAAAGCTTTCTGTGCAGAAGGATGTTACCATTTAGTCTGAGTAAAAATGTAAAGCTGAGCCCAGTCAAATCACTTTAATTGCAAGCGGTTTGTTAAAATTGCACAAGTGCTGATATGCAGTGCTCATCTGGAGTCAGCAGGAAAGCAGAAATGTATGTCTTGAAGCAATTAAATTATATTGTTATCTAAGATGGCAAGCAAATGTTGAAACAAACGGATATACTTTCCCTGCTGCTAAAATACATTTGTTGAAAATATAACTGAGAAAATCAACACAATGGGAAAACAAGAGATCTGTGTGAGTAACTGAAAAAAAGATGACAGGATGTTAAATGAAAGCGAAAGCTACATTTAGCAGCAGATCAATATGGTTGACTGGAGAACCACTGAGACTTAACCCAAGTAAAATAAAAAAAAATAAAAAAAAGTTTAAATCTGAGAGAAAAATATGTTATTCAGACTGAAGTAGTGATTTAAGTGAGATAAAAGACTAAATCGGGAAAATGTGAAATTGAATTACGTAAAACTGAGATGAGGTTAAAGATATGTATTGTGCTTATGTGACTGATGTTAAATAAATCATACAGAGAGGCAATCTGGACAGGAAACAAGACAAACTGTGTCATCATTCCTCTGCTTTAACTTCTTTATACAAGTACATATTTGTTACTGTGGCCCTCCCATCCCTGGGACCCGTAACACTAAGTAAGTAAATAAGAGAATATTGCAATAACCTACTTGTGAATTGCACACCCTATTGGAGTGATTTCCTGGATTTGTAAGTTACTGTTTCCTACCTAACCACCCACTCTACTAAATTATGTGTGTGACTGTAAGCACATCAGATTTTTCCAGACAAATTCGAATCATCCTTATGGTTGTTGTTCCATCATGTCTGGCTATGGGATGCAATTTCAGCTCTGCAGAAACATAACAGATTCATTTACATTCTGAGCTCAGTTAAATATAGTATCAACACTATCTGGGGGACATTCTATTACTTTTGTGATAAATATGCATGTAAGGAACGTCATACCTACAGTAAGCAGTTGGTTTTGTGTGTACTGTAATGTGTAAATGTTACACACTGAATTCAGGCAATGGTGATCCCGGTGCAAGATGATTTTATTTGTATTCAGACACACTGCAACAAAACAAAAAGCCAGTCTACTGCGACTGTGACTGTCCTTAGTATGACTGATCTGAATACTAATACAAAAATAAATATGCAGCATGTTCTCTGACTTAAATATTGCTTATGGATTGTACAGACTGAAACCAGCATATTTCAATACAATTACAGATCAAATCAAGCATTGTCATAGAGCCATAAAACTAGCATGCCAATATGCTAACATTAGCCGTGAAAGCTAGTTTTAGCTACCTCCTCTGCTTCTTACTTCATATGAATGAATACGAATAAACAAAACATAAATATATATATATGGTGCTTGTGTACTTGTCTCACCTGCAACAAAACAAAAATACAGTCTACTCTGAGTGTTCAATCATCTGCTGCGACCATGACTGTCTTTAGTAGGGATGGGAAGATTAACCGATTCATACGGATACACACGGGCACAATGCGACTGCACAATAGATGTAATTTTGGGATAAAATCTAGGTGCATCGGTTTTTACATCCATGCATCGATAAAATCTGATCCATGGAATTATTAGATTACCAATACAGAAGCTGGTCAGTAATAATAACGGTGAGACTGGTGTCTGTTTAGAGCAGCACGTAAGCATTTGTAAGCAGTTATGAAAGACCCGTTTGTTAAAGTTTAATTTAGTTTTTATTGTTCAGAATATAGCAACTGCATTTTGTGTAGTGTACCTGCTGCTAAAAGAGCACATCTGCTGCCTGGCAGTAGTTTTTCATATCGCACTATACCTCGTTGTTAATCTTGAGTATATTTGTGAGGCAGGTTAACTGTACTGTCAATTTGAAAAAGACAGAGAACACTTGTACAGGTGAAAGGTCATAATTGTTTTTTTTTTTGGTTAATAAATAATCAAACTCATTGAATTGCATAGCATCATTCATTTGCATATCGCATTGAATCGCATTGTGTTGGATCAAACCATGTTGAATCGCACTGTATCATGATTGGGGGATGAATCGTATCATATCACATTGGTAGTTGCTGCTTATGTATCTTTAATGTATCAGATTGTTGGTAGTGTATCAAGATATGTATCGTATTGGCCACAGACCAGAGATTCACAACCCTAGTATGTCTGATCTGACTTCCTTTAACGAAGGATTACAGCGCCAGTCATTCTTATGCTACATAAATATTACTGGAGTGTATTTAACTAAAATCCTGCAGCAACATTTCTGTGACCCCTCTCATTTCATTAAATTCTGCTAAAGTTTGGAAGCACTGGAATGACTCATCCAGCTCAGTGAATGATTCTTATTGTTTTAAACCCTGAAGATGTGCTGACACATGCAAGTCATACTAATGTGTTTTTTGTGTAAATTGTGCATTTTGATTATAGAAGAGATTTTTGAAATGGGACCTGCTGGTGCAGCCTGTTGTCTTGACTGAGGAATTGTGAATGATAGTTTATTAATTAAGATAAGCTCTGTTAATCTCACGCTTTGCGATATTGTTGGATACATGATGCTTACTTGATTTACATAAGTGGCATGGTGTAAGTTTTCCTTTACCATATAGTGGCATTATATAAATAGCTTATAGGCTTAGCCTGGTTGTGTGATTATCCTTCCTAATAGAAAATCTGATGTGTTGTTGCAGGTTGATTGATGGAAGATATTCAGTCAGTATTGCAGTTGCCACAACTTCAGAATTGACATTGCTTCTATGTAACAGTTGTATCATTATTGGGTAAATCACTGCAGCATTAAATGGAAAAATAATGTTGCAGTTCGCCTCCGCCAACTTATTTCTTGAAGCTATCAGTCATATCATATCTCTAAGCAGCCTTAAACAAAGCCAGAAGTCTGCTATTAATACACTGAATAGTAAGCAAATACTAATAGAAATGACAGCTTCAAAATAATAAAGTGTTATGAGTGATATACAGATCAGTTTGGCTCTTGAACACCTTATATCCAACAGACAGATGTAAATGAACATTTCTGGCTATGCTACTACCAGGGACACAAGTAAAGTCCTTAAAAGCTTGGATCACAAATCAATAAGATACTTCTTTTTTGCAAACACATGACATTTAAAATAAGAATTTAAGTCTTATTATCCTTAATCCACATCTGTGAAACAACCCTTTTAGCGACAGCACTCAACTCCCATGACACATTACCAAACATAACACAATACAGTCCCAAAAACTAACTTTAATTGACTGCATTTAGAGCACATCCTCAGGGTAAAAAGTGTATGTGTGCATCCAGGTGGATGTGAGAAAGAATGTTATTACGATATGTGTGAGAGACTAAGAGTTTTTTGTGTGTGTGTGTGTGTGTGTGTGTGTGTCTGTGTCTGTGTTTGGGTGGGGAGGAGCAGAAAGCAGGTCACGTTCTCAGCTGTCAGTCCATGTTTCTCTGCATCTTTCTTATCCATGAAATATTTACACCAATTACAATGAGACCTCATCAACTATTTACAGAAAACCTGCACACACCTCAGAGTACTGTGCCTTGTGATGTTAAATGTATGTAGGAATACTGAATCATTTTTTCAGACCATCAATAATGTAATAATTGACATTTGATTAAATGATTAAACAGTGCAGGGATGAACTAAAGTACTTATATTGTCAGTGTGTGAAGACATTAAGTAGCACACCGTTTTACTTTTTCACTGATTCTTAAGAAAAGTCGCCAACCTGACCCCCTACTCCTTAATTATGTTTCAAAGCATTATTCTGTATGCTTACATCACTGGTGTAGGCATGAGCCTAAAGCAGATCTCTGACTTCTGTGTTGGAACAGTCTGGTATCACATTATTAAACAGTGAAAATGTTTAATTGAAAAGTCTAAGACTCAACTTACATGATGCATGCTGGGATATGCTTAAGCCTCCCATGACTGTGAACAGCATATCTTATATATGTGGATGGATAAAATATAACACTAGTGAATATGAAAATAGCTAAGAAAACCTTTATGTTGAAAGCTCCCTCTGATAAGATAATCTAACTTTAAATATTCAACCCATACCATCTTTGCACTTGTTCAAAAATATTTTCCAATTATAGGATCAGTTGTACGGGACAGTTTGATCATTTTATAACTTTAGTTTGTTAATTATAGTTATATAAGTGTATTACTTAATGCTATCACTGACATTGTTTTTCTATAATTTATGAATGAATGATCCATGTTCCTGCTCTGCCTAAAGTATAATCTCCTCTTCCTGTATGTTTTATTATTTGTTTTTGTCATATTTGGTATCATTTAATTATCTTGTTGTTATTTTTGTTTTTGTTAAATGTTTTTTTGTAATTGGGCTTATTGTATTATTGTCATTGAGACCTCCGATTGAGACTGGAGACAGAGACAGACAAAGGCAATGATTCTATTTTCTTCAATTTTCATTCTGTGCTTAGAATGAGGGGAGGAAAAAAAAAACATCCAGCCCTTTTTTTAGTTCTCTCCAATATGTTCAGGGTTCTGTGCTCTTTTCCAAAAAGTCAATGAGTTGTATATGCTCCTTGTGGCAAAATGATACAAACGATTTGACAACTACGGCATTGGTGTCGTTTCCAGCTGCAATGAAAACAAGACCGTAGGCAGAAAGAGACAGACCGATAAGGACCAAAATGAAGAGGGAAATCAGGTGGAGCGACAGACAGTGAGACAGACAGAGAAGGGGGGCCAAGACATAGAAAAAGAAAGCAGGAAACAGATGTCTGTGACAGAAAAGACTGGCAGCTTTACAACAAGGGAGAGCAGTGTAAGTGACAACAGCACAGTTATTTGAGTTTAAGTGAGGAGCAAGGTGACCGTTACCTGGAACTTTTTGTTTCATTTTACTGTAATAGAGCTCACTGTGGCCTGCTTGCCATCCATTCAGCCATTACAACAAATATGTTAGATGCATGCATACACTCACCTGCACATGCAAAAGTACTTATCTCATAAATTATGTTATATGTTAAATTACATTATCATGCAAGCACACATTAAAAATAAATATATAACTAAAAAAGTAGAGTACTTACAGAGTACCTACATCCTCACTTACACAACTACACACAACCTGTAGACATGCACACACATCCTCATCCACATGCCTAAAAGCTGCCTCGATCTGTACACACAGCTGCACCACAGCCAGGCAGTGAGCTGTTGTATGTGTCCATCTGCGGCAAACGTTTATGACAGATGGGAGACACTTTGAAGAGCCATTGGCCATTACACTCCCCAAAGGAGCAACTACCTGGAACGACAAATCACTACTCTGTTCATTTCTCCTCCTTCCCTTTTTCCTTTCCTTCTCCACAGGCTCCTGTCACAGCGGGGGAGAGATTTAACACGACACACCGCTGTAAATGACAAAACTGTCAGGCACATGAGAAGAAAAAAAAACGGAGGAAGGGTGGATGGGAAGTGAAGAGAGGATTTGTAATATATTGATAGAGGGAGAGAGAGGGGCAGCATTTACCAAAGAAAGTAAGACATCCAGCCAAAAATATGTAGGAGAGTATGCATTATCCATGGTGTAAAAATACCGGGCATAGCTTTTGAAAAACTGACATTGATTAACATAAGCAGACAGACATAGAGGTGAACCAGTGAATAAGAAAAGTAAAGATGGAGGAAAAAGAAGGTTAAAAAAAGAGAGATTATTCTAATGCCTGTAGCCTGGCTAAACTTGACATTTTAACACTTTTGACTTTTTTTGATTTCATACTGTACACTGGGGTTTTGCACTAAGTGGCATTTCATTGCCATGAACTTACTACATCAAAAGAAGTGTTAGTGGTGATCAAATCCTGGAGGGCAACTTCAGTGTGAAGGATTACTGAGGCTGCGTTGCCTGTCTGTGCAGTTTTTGTGGCTTCATAAAATGATTAACATGTGAACAGATACCATTTAAAAACTCTGAAACACCTTTGGATATAGTATGTCAGACAGTATTACATTGACATAAATTGAACATTTTTAATTTTTTTATTTTATTTTATTACTTTTACAAAAACAAAACCCACTACTGATTCACTGATTCCCATACCTCATAGCATTTTGGACATTTTGTTTGTTTTTAATTTAAAAAAAAAGAGAAGGATTTTCTTGCTTTAACTTCTTGTGTCACCTGCCATTATTTATCATGGTTTTGAGCCGCTCACAATATACCACTATTACTACTGCTACTACAAGCTCAGACAACCTGAAAGTTGTGATCTAGTGAGTGTAGAGATATTCCCTATTATAACAACAGTCATAAACATACAACATAAAAAATGGAAAGAATAATAATAATAATAATAATAATGCTGACAAAAAAAACAAGAAAAGCATTAAAAAGGCGAGAAAGAATTGGAAATGTGATAGCATGCTGTGCAAACAAGACTATACAATCACTCAAATCACATCTGAGAGCAAAAGAGAGGAACAGCTTGCTCTTGGATCAAATCATTAATGTATTCCTTCCTTGCCATCTGTAAATCTACAAATTCATACTTCAACCATTCTGCTTGATTAATGATACAGTGTAATAATGGAGTAATGTTTTTTATCAGAGATTACTAAAGGTCATGTGAATGTCTTCAGTAGGCATTTCTAGTGTCTCTGTCATCAAGGTAACAGGTGAGTTTTGGATAGGTGATTGGATCAGTGGTCAGAATTAGAATTAAGTCGGTGAATGGGACAGCAATAAGCAAATCAATGCAAAGCCTGCACAAACCAAGCAATACTTAGAGTGTGTGTGTGTGTGTGTGTGTGTGTGTGTGTGTTTGTGTGTGTGAGAGTGTGAATGAGTGAGTATAATGATGTGAGAGCATGTGACAGAGAGAAAGCAATGGTTGAGAGGTGAAGATGGCCAAAGTGACAGAGATAGATAGATATTTCAAAAGGCTACCGTTTCTTATCAGCAAAGGTCACTCAAGCAATTACGTGACACATTGATTTATATCCCCTGAGGCAAACAGTCCCACAAAAGCAAGCACAACACACAAACACATAGACACACAAACTCAACAAGACACACACACGCAGACCCAGTATCAATCTGCTGCCCACCCCTAATTATTATTGTTTTCCGTGCAAGTCTTGTGGTTGGCTGAGATCATTAAGGTCTTGGCCACTGGAATAGGGCTGATTTTAGTCTCTCCACTAGCACTATGCCACATTCTGTCAAGCCAGTCCATTCATTACATAAAACACCTCTCAGTCATTCCGCGCTGCCAGCAGCTCCTCTGTGCTGCTTTGTTTATAGAATATGTATGTTTAACAGAAAGAGAAAGACCATGTGTCATCTCAGTGTTCCTCTCTCTCTCTGTCATGCAATAAAGCCAAGTAACTGAACTTTAAACAAAAGTTGAGCAGATCAGTGAAGAATTGAATAAGAAGGGATTTTCACTTAGCCTGGATAAACCCATGCTCTCATCCAGCGAGATTCTACTTCACTCAGAAAGTTAGCATGGCCACCAAGACAAGATTTTCGCCTGAGGTAGGGAACCAATCACAGAAGGGGGGAGGCGGGCTCCAAACGATGACGCCAGTAGAACGACTCTGTTTACATCCAGCATGGAGGCCACGGAGGCACAGCAACTGTTTGGAGCAGCAGTAGATTGTGTGCTAAATAAATTGGAAGGCAAGTTCACTTTGAAAATAGAACAAAAACTTGCGCTACATGATTTTTCCTTCATAAAAAGGATGTGTTCGAGCTGCTCCCTACAGGCCTACAGAATATGTCATTGTCTATCGTTGATATGATTGGCTGTAAGTTTGTCCAGTATGTACAGAAGCATTTGATCGACATTCGTTGATCCCGCCTCAAATACAAGGAAATAAACGGCTCCTCGCCAGACCCCACCTCAATCTCACATGAGATTGAGACGTGGTCTGGTGTTAGCCAGGCTACTTTTCACCCACATTAGACTTGCATTGGAAATCATTGTATTTGCTACAAACACACTACTAAAATGGTATTATGTAAATGTAATTTGGAACCTTTGGCATATTTTGTTTGCCAAAAATCTAATTACAATGTTAACTTGTTTAAAGAGTATACTCAGTTATATAGCAAAAATGTGAAATTCTGTCTCTTACTACATTTCCTTTGTGCTGTGTTGCAATCTGTTAAGTTTACCAACTCACGGATCATTACTTCAACTCGGCTTTGTAGATTGTATTTCATGTCTCACCAGAACCTGAAGCATAACTCCCCCACCAGTGTAGTGCAGCAACATGTATTGTTTTACCTCAGACCTGTTTATGGTTTGAACCTCCACTAAAGCTCTATTCAGTTGTTATATTATTCACTGTTGTCATTATCTTAGTTTAGCATGTTAATATGCCAAAATGTGCTTATTAGCACTAAACACAACCCAAAGTATTGAACAAAATCAAATTTTGACAACAACAGGGATGTTCATGTAAGCCTTTTTACCTATCCATGGTTGAAATATTACTGTATGGAATTTATTTATGGAATGACTGACCAACCAACACTGCCATCCCTGGAGCCACTATGGCAAAAAAATGGTCAAACAACAAAATGGTGAACTGGAAAGTACATCATTAATACTGGTGCTGCACAGTCACTGCTCTCACAAAAACAGCAACAAGCAGTTTATTTCTGTCACACTGTTTCTGTATTTATGTAAAACCAGGTTCTGCAATACAATTTGTTATTTTGGGATGATAAATACTGTGTAAGCTTAAAATATAAGTGAACAGCAGACAGCACCAACAATAGACCCCATAGCATCACTTGAAAGTAAAAACAAGGGAGGACAGCTTTTCAAAGTTGCATTTTATCATTTAATTCAATCAGCATTTAGGTTGTTGTGCCAAAGTGGCAAGTCCAAACCTTGTCATTAGCTCCATATGGCACCACAGCACACAACTCCAAGTATCTTCTCCCATATTCAATCATGCCATTTTCAGTCACATTACTCTGCGGCCACAAAATGTGTGTACTCACCAGGAGGCAGAGTAAATCTAGTCTGCCAACAAGCCAAAACCAGCACCACAGATGAATATGACATCTACAAACTCACACATTTAAAAACACACCAAAATACACATGCATCACATGTAAACACACACATCACTTTTTGCTCTTACCTCCTGCTCCACCTTAAGAGAGAGGATAAATACTGTACAGTCAAACTGGTTTATCATATGTTGGAGGTAGTGAATGCATGCATGTGTGTTTGTGTTTGCATGCATGCACATGCCTGCCAAATGGTTTATTAAATATTGTTGTCTCCTGCAGTGCAGAGCCCTAGTTTCCCAGGGCTTCTGTTCATTTTGACACTCGACACATACCTAGCACGAGATATTTAAGAAACACACCCAAAGTCACCTCACACTGGATACCAGTATGTATACCAGTATACCAGATGTACATTGTCTATAGATAGACACAGTAACACTGCTGTATCAGCAATGCAGTAAAACCCACAACCAGGTTCTTACCACATACATGCACATGCATGCATACTGTCACTTCTGGTGACAGTGACTGTATTTTATATGACACAATTACCTGAGTCGGTGTTAAACAATGACTGAGCCTTTGAATGGATTTAATTGACTTGTGGAGAGGGCCCTTCACTTTCAACAGATTCATTAGTCAAAAACAATGGACAACTAATTGAATTTAAGCTTGAAATGCAAATAGGTTCAAAAGCAATAAGTGTCCATACTAAGCTGATTCTACATGCACACACTTAGGCTCAAACATATTGCCACCTTTACACAAAAATGCACAGCATGCAGAAAAAGAGCATTTTTCAAATTGAAACAGAGTTAGAGGCTGTATTCACACTAACAAGAGGACTGTCCATACTGCTCGGGAATTACAACATTTAAAGGGGACCTATTATGCTTTTCCTTATTTTCAGTCATATATAATGATACAATATTGGATGTTCATATTAAACATGGCCAAAGTGTCAAATAATGAGATAAAAAGAAAAAAGTACTGACTGCTCTGAATATTCGGTTTACAGCAGATCTTTTAACTTTAGTCTTCAAGTGGACCTCAGCTCTTGACAGATTACTTCATATGGTCATCTGCTTCATGCACAGTGCAAACATTCACTGCTAGACTGCTAAACTTAAGGCATTTTTCCGTTGTTTTTGGGGTAGGCAGGCCGAAGCATGACTTGAGTCGAGTTGGCACACTGATTGTTTATCCATTATACAGCAGGACAAAATAAGTAGTTTAGTTGGTCATCAAACATCCTCATCACTGTGGCTGTTTCTGCTTGTACTATTCCCCCTGCATTATTACGAACTGATCCACTTAGCAAAGAACTCTAAATGTCTCCATATGCTGTTGTGTTGACTGGTTTTTAGCGTTGCTAACAAAGCTCTGCTAATTCAGTGAGGAACACATTTAATTTTCTCTGAATTGTTTACAATAAAAGTCTCCTGTTATTTAGCCATTATAAAGCATTTAGAATGAAGGCTAGTTGGGAGCGCAGGTGGTCGAGTTGTTAAGAGCGCATGCTATGTACACAGAGGACCCTGGTTCAAGTCCCGGCCGGTGGACCTTTCTGCATGTCACACCCTCCTCTCTCTCCCCCTAACATCCTGTCTCTCTACTTTCAAATAAAGCCGTCTATGCCAGAGAGTTTGTCATCAGTGGTAACTTAACACGACTCCAATACAGCAGCTTCTTAGCAGGCTTCTAGAAAGGTGGCCAATCAGAACAGAGTACGCTCATCAAGCATGACCTAAAACCCCCTGTTAAACTGTGGGACTTGTCTCAGATAATCAAGCTGAAAAAATAAATAATGGTCAGAGAGCTCATAGACACTAAAAAGAGAGCTGGTGAGATGAAGTGGAGTGTTCCACAGAAGCTCAGAGCAATGGAGGGTGGTTACCAAGGTAAATCGGCACAATGCATGATCCAAATGTCTGACAAATTTGTATCCTCTTTTATAGTGATTTCACAGTTCATTGAATGTCAAATTCACATTTAATGATCACTGTGATGATCCCACCTCTTTTGCATGCTGGACTGGCTGCTTGTTTTTGGCTACATTCACACTGCAGTTAAAAGAGACCAGAATCCAATTTGTTCGCTCAAATGTGACCCATATCTGATTTGTTTCTGACAATGTGAACAGCACAAGTTGCATTGAATCTGACATTACCAAATCCGATTCAGGCCACTTTCAAATGTGAAACTGAATCGGATACATATAAAAAATTGTTTTAATGCGACCGCAATCTGAACGGTCAGATCGCACTTAATGCGGCTTTGACGTTATTAATGATCCTCAGCATGCGGGTCCTTTTTCCTTCTCATACAACCCTCATGTTGGCGCGTATGCATGAATACACCATACAACATTTATTCATATATACATGCCAACATTACTGACATACTGACTGCCACACCTCATAGCATTGTGACGTTAGTGGATGTTTCAAATAAATTAATGGTTTCTTTGCCTTAACTTCCATTAATTGTCATGGTTTTACAGCCAGCTATGACAACACAACTCTCCACCCACTATTTGGTTTGTGTTTGTTCAGTTTGACCACTCAGCTTGAACAGGGACCCCTTTAAAGCACCCAATACAAGAGGTAAATCCCACTAGTGTCAAAGAGCACACAAAAAGTGTCTATCGACTGACTGATCTCTCTCCATAGCCTTTGTGACAGGATGCAATGGCTACAGCACACACCTCAATGGTATATGGAGCCAATTTCTTACCTATCAACATCTGGAGGTACGTCATCATAAGAGGTGGAGGACCCAGTGTAAGACCTGAGCCTCTGTCTATGTTCCAGCACTAAAAAGCAGACCATCTACCTGCGTAACAGGCTGTAGAAGGAGCGCACACCTACTGAATTGCATGTGTTACTGCAGGTGACAGTCCTAACCTCTCCAGGTGAGCCAGCCTATCACTGGAGAACTTTGTGGAGAACCAGTGTCACTGTGCATTCTCTCATGAGATGAATAGATCCACCTCCATTCTCCCAAATCTGTCCCACAACATTTGAATAAGTGTTCAAGGGCTTGGTTCTGTATACTTGGGATGTACACCATGCTGATGGAGCATAGGTACTTAAAAACCACAGCAGAAGGTTCATAGCTTTTTTTTCAAAATCTTCACGACTGTACACGCACACAGATAAACTCAACAGCAGCAGCTCTTAGAAGGTGAAGCCTATGCAAAATAGAATCTATTTCCCTATTATTTCCATCACATACACTCAAACACACTGCATTTGTACCTAAGAATATGTTAGTATCATTTGGAGTTGCTCTGGCATCTCCCCACAATGTAATGACAATTGGGTGAAACAATTTTATTTACAGGAAAGACTGGATTCTGAGTGTAATACACATACACACCACATTTGGTATTCTACAATACAATGTTACATTGTAAAAATGCAAATCATACAGTACAGTATGCATACCAAAAATTTGCTGAAAATATCAAATAAACAAGAAACAATACATTCACCATACAACATATCTGCGTGAAAACAATTGCTTTTCTGCAAATAGTGCATACAGTACTTTTTTTTTTCTTTTGTTTCCTCATTTGCAATTCTGCTTCCTATTTAATTTCTGCAGCAGGTCTGAGAAACACATCAAATATGTCCGTGGAATTGGATTCTAAGTTCAATTTGCATTGTAGAATTATTGTTTGCCATCTCAGCTTGGTAGGATTCTTTCACCCCCCATTGACTGTGTTGTAATAGAGTTGTCAGAGGGGAGACTGGGGTTTGGTCATAAAGTCCCAAGTACACACTGCACTACTGTCTCGTAAACCTGAGGGGGAGATGAAAGTGAGGGGTACTTTTCAACAAAAAAGAAAAAAGGAGTATCAGACAGTGATAAATATTGGCAAATTTTGATAATACTTCAAAGATTCAAACCTTATTACCAAGTTGCTTTATTTATGTATTTTCTTAAGATTTATCTAAGCCATTAAGTCTATTGTCTTTCTTTTTTATGATTTTATCATTAATATTTAAGCAAAAGTGCACTTGCAGAGAAGAAACACGTGCAGATTTAATAAGAAAGCAGTACTGCGCTGTGGGTTTCATGGAGTTTACTGTTGCAATTTGCTTGTATTCAGCACCTGATTTACTAAGAAAGCAGGTCATGTTTAGCTATGTCCTGGACTGTGCCTTGGACTGCCCTACAGACTTATTCTGCAAGAAATGGAAAAGCCATGAGAGCTGTTCAACAGCAGGGATTTCAAAGAGATCAGAGGCTCATATTGAAAGCAGCTCAAAGCAGAACAGGTGGAGATGGAGATGTTGTTGATACTTCTGGATATTTCAGATTGTTTTCTTTTCTGAGAAAACCTGAATATACCGAGTTCAGTATTTTTCTAAAAATGTTTATGCTAATGGGCACTAATGCATTGGTCGTGCTAACCTATGTTAACCAAAACTACAGAAACATTATGCATTGTCAGTTCACATTAATTGTAATTAGTATTAATGCATATCAAATATGTGACAGTACACATACAGTTACTGTATCTACAGTATACACGTCATACAAAGCAACAAACAAAGCTGCTTACAATCCCTAAAAGTGTTTGAGTGGGTATAAGCTCTTTAGTCATTATACAGCACAGTGAAAAGACCAATTCTGACAAACCACATATAGCCAACAGCTGACAACCAACACTAACACATACAACTTTAAGGTCATCTCCTCCTTTCTTTCATGGAAAATTATATTTAACGTCCCATTGCACTTGTTGCTGTTGGCCATTGTGTTTGTTTTTTAAAAGAACTCTGTCATTGCTAGCTAACCAGTCTGGTATCAGAAGCAACACTAGCAAACAAGCATCCTCCTGGTTGTTTCATTTAAATTAAGTTGTGCTTCTACATTAGCACCTTGTCCATTCAGTTTAACAGTAACCTTAGTGACCACTTGTGGGAGGGATGCCAGCTTTACCTTTTACAATTAGCAGCTGTTACAAGCCAGAGGGGTGCGGTCTCACACGTTTGATGAAACTATGAAAAATGGGAAAGATATAGGCAAAAGAATGAAACAAATTTCAATAATAAACACTGCATCTTATAGGGGTTGCATCGCCTACAACTTCCACAGGGAACATGCATGCATATTTCTGTTCAAGTCTGTCTGTACCTGTGAAGTAGTGTTAGTATGTGATCTGTGTAGTGGAATAATTGATATTACATGATTAACTGATGTAATTGGTCTGTCTGTCATTGCTGATTGCTGCTCTAGGAGAAAGCTAAGTTTGATTGGCCTCCCTGTGTGAGAAACATCCTCTTGGAATGCGTGTGAGTGAGTGCATGTGTGTTTGCGTGAGTACATCCACACATCTGCAAGCAGTAATAACCAATAACATCACTTTGCAGTAATATATATTCAGATGCAATATAAAATATGAGAGAGAAATAAGTCATATTTGATACGTCCATCATAACCAGGAATTGACTAAATAGGGGAGAGGGAAGGCAGCGAGATGCATGAATGAGCGAGGACTATTTTTCATTTTATTTTCCCTGCTGTAATTCTCATTGCTCCACTTCTTTATGGACATTTCACTGACGACTCAAGCCATCGTGAGGCCATGCATCAAATAAGGGATCCACTTTTCAATAAAGCCAAATCAGTGTTCACTTGGGTATGAATTTAAAGAAGTTATTTCATTGAGAAGCACTGGCGCGTACAGGAAGGTTCTTACACATAATGCAAAATGAAATCGGCAAATAATGAAATGAAATGGACAAAGTTGGAGGAATTTTGGAGGTGGACACTTCAATCAAATCTTATGATTTAAGATAGACTTAATTAGCAGATTAATCTAGCTGGAATTTCATGAAAATTGTTTATGTTGGCCTAACAAAAAAGTCTGTCATTCAGTACTGTATTGATTTCTGGACTGTAAAAGTAAACTAAAAGTGGAAATAATGTGATGCACATATAGATTAAAATAGCCCAAAGGCAACTTTTAAATTTACCAAAAAGAAATTGCACTCATATTGAATGCTTTTGCAATGCACAATATGGGTCCAATGCCAATGTTCATTTGCAGTGCAGGTAATATCATATTTTATGTAGCAAGAGTGAAAACAATAAGATGAGGATGGGCATGTACCATATGTGACATCTATCCTATTTAAACCAAAAAAAAGCTTTAATTTGAATCAATTAGGATTATGATCCACAATTTTATCACAATTGTTTTTCTATGTTGGTTAACCAATTTACAAGTTACTGAACATTGCTCAAGATTTAAAAAACATTGTCTATCACATAGCAGATTTTTTTCTTAGGTTATGGGCTCACAAACAACATAAAATCATGTATCAATCAAGGATTTACATGATATTATATCAAAACACAACTCCATTCTAACTCTAATCCAATATTGTAGTAAAACCAAACTCATTTCACAACTGAAAGGCAAACAGTTGATGTTATGTAGAGGCATTGATAGTTCGCCCAACACAACACACCAGAGCTGACATCACACAAGTTAGCACCATGACAGAAGTTAGTGCTACCAGTTGGCAGGCAAGCTAACAGCTAAACGGTGGTTAACTGCAGCCCAGCTGGCAGACTAACATGATGTGCAGCAGGTGAGCTTCCTAGGAGGACACTAAAACTGCTTTAGTTGTCACCACCAATCTGTAGATACGGTACAAGGCTCTCGACATGTTGGTTGCTGTAATCCGTTAACCTTCTAACTGAACTGATACAATTTAAACTGTAGAACGACCCTAATGATCTCTCTATGAAGGCGGATTGTGGAGACATTTTAATCATTCACAATCTAATATCGTATGACACACCTGTCAGGGAGTATGAGCTTTTTTAGTGACACTGGTAAAAGGTAGGAAGGTCATCTGAAAAAAAAAAAAAAATACTTATATTGCATGGTGTTCCTACAGATTTTATTTATATTTCCACTTCAAAAATGAAAGTTCAGGATGAAAGGATAATCTGATATGCATTTCAGAGCTCTTTCTTTCATTTCTGCATTTTTTTCTTGATTTCTGGCAGCCTGGGGCAGCAGAATAGGTGTAGCAATGATTCTGTTTATTACAGCTGTCAGTCATCACCGTAATTACCAGCAGCAATAGGGAACTGCCTACACACATCATGACACATACACACACACCATGACACGAACACACACACATAATCAATCATTTGTAATTATGGTGTGTAGAGAAAAATATCTTGCAGTCAGTAACGTCTGCATAGTGAGAGTCGCAGTATGACAGAATAATAACCATCATTAAGGTATAAAGACAGAGGCTTGTAGATCTAACAAATCTCGCTTCCTCTACCCATCATTAACTCGACTGTGTAGGTGTGTATGTAAATGTGCATGTCCCTGTGAGAGTATGAATGTGAGAGTAAGTACAGAGTATGTAACTTTATTTTATGTGCCTTGTTCAATATATGCAACTCAAACTAAATATAGGGATATCACTTTTCTAATGATCTCTCATGATGATCCTGTTGTATGATGTAATATATGATGTCACACCATGTTCAAGTAAAAACAGGCAAAACATGTTCCAGTTGAGTTAAAATTATTCTGAAAAATGAGAAGCTATATAGGTCTAGCATTATATTCAAGTGTATGAAATAGAGCCATCAGCCAATATTATCAGCCGACATTGGTCTATCACAGATATTGGTATACAATATCACATATGAAGAATCATTGTAAATAAATTAGGGCTGTCAGCGTTAATGCGTTAATCGCGATCGCCAAGCAAGCCTCAGCTCCACCAAAGGACCATTCTGGAGTGTGGGAGTCGCAGCAGAGCTGTGATTGATTCCCAGTTAAGACACTCTGGTAAGAAATGCTTTACATTATGGGCTTAAAACTGCCTTGAAATGTAAAATAACAGGATTTTAAACATGCAATTCAAAACGCGATTAATCGTGATTAACTATGGAAATTATGGAATTAATCTCGATTACAAAAATTAATCGTTTGACAGCCCTAAAATAAATGTATGTATGTATGTATTAAGATTGTTGGCTGATATATTGATATAGGATTTTTTCTACTCCTTAATATTGGTATCAGAATTGTCCCAAAAATCCGGTATTGTTCAGGCCCTTGTATAAATACAGTAGATATGGATTGCATAAAAAAAAGTATGAATAAGTAATAATTGATTTAAAGTATGCATGTCAGTAAGTGTGACTGTATGTATGGTTTGTTATGGTATCTCCTCATATGTGTGTGTTCGTGTTGTGGTGTGCTGTGTATTTGCTAAAGAGTGAGTTTCCCTTTGTTGGACATGAAGGGTAATTGCAGCTTTTGTTGACTGTCGAGGCAGGTGGTGAGCCATCTGGTGACGGCAGGTAAGAGAAAAGGATGGAGTGGCTTTGGGGACAGAGGATTGCTGAGTGGCGGAGGAAGGGATGGATGCACCTCTCCATCAATCACACATGGATGAACAGCAGGCACAGGGGCAATTGGAAGGAATGAAGATCGGGGGACAGAGGAGAATGAGAGATGGAGATAAAAGAGGTATTGAGTTACTTCAAAAGTTGTGTGATCAGTATGTGTGTGGATGGTTACGATCGATGAATAATATTAAGAGATAGAAAGAAAGGGAAACTGAGTAGGAAGAGAGAGCAACAAAGAGACCTACATTCTTAAAGACTGTGTAAAGTGAATTCAGACATTTTCTTCTAAACACATTAAATAGGTCTTAAATGTATTTCTAAAATATGTGTAAAAAGCATTTCAACCATTTAGATTTGAATTGTGGAGCTAGGCTTCACAAACTGTGTTTCAAAATTCCTGTGTTCAGGATTTAGTGGGCGGGTCTGAAAATCAGAGGTGGGTTTAGTTAAGATATGGGTTTATCACCTTCACAGTGATTGGCATAAACCCGTCCCTGCTGCTGTAGCGGTATAAATACACTCAGCGCACACTACTACTACTACAGTCTACAGTTAGCTGAGTTAGCCGCCGAGCTAGCAGCAGAAAGCTTGAATCTTTTCTATTGCGCCGCTTGATCATAAATGTAAATTTTTGGATCATCGCTTCAGATGCTCAATTTGCGACGCCTGATATGAAATTGCGTGTTATCGTGCCATTCACATTGATTTTCTATGTACACTTGCTGCTCAATTCGCTTCATACGCTTTTGGTGTGAACGCCCCTTCAGATGTAGTTTTGACACATATAATCTAAAAGTTGGGTTGTGACCACTTTGCGTAAAAAAGAATGTTTAGAAATGGGTCTAAAATTATTAAAAGCAGAGGGATCAAGGTTTGGTTTCTTTATAAGTGGTTGCAATACAGCATGTTTAAAAATAATAGGAAAAATCAATTGTCTAAGATCTACTAATGATCATTTAATTATTAGGCCCAGCTTCAGCAGTGACTTCTTTGATACATTTTGTGGGAATGACATCAAGGCTGCATGTGGTGGACTTCATGTGGGCTATGATTAGACACTTCTAATGAAATTAAACTGATTATTCATATGTTTTATTCACAAAGGTTACACCCTATAATGCGTTCTATAGCTTCAGTGACTGCTGTGGTGGAGCTTTTGTGTGGGAGTCAGGTCAGTAACTTTCCTCAGCACCTGGCAAAGTGAGAGAGGATTGAGAAATGTTCTTGTGTGAATATGACACTCAAGTGTGTCCCCACTAAAACATTTAAACAAAAAGGTACCAAACTTTTTTGAGTACTGATACACAGTCAAAATATGTGTGTAAATAAGTTGTTGAGTTGTTTTAGTTATTCACAGTTGACAGGCATGTTACTAAAACAGTATCTGATTTTAATAACTAAAGCCCTAATCTGTGAGACCTGATATACAATGGTGAAAAGAGTACTGGTTATTGGTGACCTTGGCAATGTCACTCTAAAGCAGGGGTGGATTGGCCATTGATAGTACCGGGATTTTTCCCGGTGGGCCAATGGCTGCCTGTTTTGAATTTTTTATTTGTTCATTTAGTTTTTGCTGCGCCTTGCCATGGTAACTTTGCCACAGAGCTCCGCTGCAGCCTGCAGACACAGCAGAGGCCCATTGGCTTGTGTGTCTAAAGAATGGCCCAATGATAGGCTACAGAGCCCCAGGAGTCCCACCCACGCATGTTCTAGACCCTGCCCCCCCTCGTCTAATCACCTTTAATGACAAGCAGTCATGATGAGAGAGCGAGTGAGAGAAACAACAACACACCAGCATATGAAAAACTGAACTGTTTAATGAGGTGACACGAAATTTTCAGGCACTGCTGTCCAACCTGTCCCCCAAGGGTTAGGGTAACCCTAACCCAAGGTGTAAGTAATTCGGAAACCATATTAATTGTAGCTAACGTTGTGTCTTATTTATCCGGTGCAACATTGGGTAAACCAGGCGGTAAACAACAATGGTGTTCATTTATTATGTGAACGTGACCGGTGTCTGGTCCGCTCCAACTGTCTCTTAAACTTTAGTGTCTCAATAAAGTCTAAAATGTCTTCTCAAAATTGATTTTTTTCTATCGAGAATCCTGTAAACACGGCAGACCATTGCGCCATTGCATTTCAAAGGTGAGCACTGCCAAAGATTTGTAGGTCTGTACTGTGAAGTTTTGACCCTTAATTAAACCGAGGCTGCGCCTGCATGGACACATTTTAGTGGCGTTACATATTTCATTAGTGATATTGAGATGCGAGGCTGCCCGGTAACGTTAGCGCATGTGGTTAAGCTTTTGACATGCTAGTTTAACATTACATCTCTTACTCTGCACGGTCCATCCTTTTTAAATATTTCCACACATCAGTTTTGGTCCCGCCTGACATTGTAGCAGTTTCCCAGTGTGTTTAATTGGCGCGTTTATGCTCAATGCTTATGTTTTCAAATCTATGAATGTAAGTGTAGCTACATTGACACTTACTGCAGGTGTGTGAGCCGGTGCAATTAATTAATGCGCGTCAGGCTGGCTCTCAGAAAACAAGGTCCAAACACTTTCATTGCTTTTCTTCATTTATTGCTTAACATAAACAGCAAATGTACAGCACCTCGGGTTTGTGATCATGTAGCCTATTATCTTAATATTGCTCCTTGCTCCTAAACCTCAGCCAACCTCAGCCAGGGTCAAAAACTTTTTGCCTCAGTACACACACATAAGCCAGGCTGTATAAATGCACTCCTGCAGGAAGTTACCACAGTGCCACCCCCAACAGTGTGAAACAACAAAAAATAACAAATAAATAAATGGCTGTAACAATGAATAATCATGTTTTGATAATCGCAATTTCAATATCAATCAAAATAATCTTGATTATTATTTTTGCCATAATTGTCCAGCCCTACTATATTGTTATTGCACTTTTTATTTGAAAGAAGAAATGTATAAGATCATAAAATACCTTTTTCTTTGTGTTTATTTTATTCCTATTCAAGACACTTTGACATGACTGACTTTATATTGTGTAGGCTACAGAGTTTCATTTTTTAACATTTTCGCTTAGTGGTGTGCCTTGTGATTTTTTCAATGAAAAACATGTACAGTACCTTGGCTGAAAAACACTGGTTTACACCAACTTGTTTACAATTAATGTAAATCACCCTCCTTAAAGGATAATTACCGTCTTTTACAACCTGGACCTTATTTCTAGCATAAAATACGATCATTTACTCACCCAGACAACTTTGGTGTCATTTGGAGACGTTCGGACGAAATTAGCTCCAGTGGAGCGCTGTGTATATCCGTATAAAGCGAGTACCCAGGGCACCGAAGCTAGTTCATTTCACCAATATTTTGTCATGATACGTTAGTGCTATTCCCCTCCGAGCCCTCTGATTTGGATCAATGATAAACCGGGCTGTGGTAGGTAGGTCCAGGTTGTAAAAGACATTAATTATCCTTTAAGACCTGTTTACAGTGTGTTTTAGCCGGGTTTTCGCTGGAAGGCTTTATGGAAATCTGGCACTCTCTTGAACAAAGTTAAATTGTGAGAGAGGGCCGTTCACAAACACCAGAGTGAACGCGTTCACAATAACATTCATCAGGCAGAAATACATTACGTTCAGTTCACGTTCGCCCAAAATATGAATGAGTTCACGAACGATCGTTCACTGAATGTGTTCAGGCACAACACTGCAGGTCGGCACGGAGCGCGCTCAAAAAAAATCGTTATATGCAGCTAGGGGTGTGACGAGATCCCGTGCCGCGAGACGAAACGCGACGATATTTCTCGCCGAAGTGAATTTTGTCTCTATAGCTATAGCTATAATTAAGGGGTGCACCATAAAAAAAAAAGACGATCAGTTTTCTATCACTCATTCGCACTTCATGTCTTCTTTTTATAATGTCACGTGTGGATCATTAACCTTGTTGCAGCTTCTACCTGTTGAGAAGATCTCAGTCAGAAGTATGAGATGAGGAGAGAAGCAGCAGTAAGTTAACCTCAGGTCTCTACACCACCTGAGGTAGGAGGAGCAGGGAATCTAGCGCAGCTGTGGAAGCCTAATGATGCAAAAAGTAAAATGAGTCACGCTAACAAATTATAACACAATTTATATTGTGTTCTACTTGTGTATTTATGTGATACAGGATTTGTGCAATTTACTTTTATTTCTGTTTTTTTATTAGCAATATGTTATATAATAATTGGATTCTTTATTTAATTTATATTTATATATTAGAATTGTTTCTACTTTTTATAATTTACTTTTTGGTATTTGTGGTTGTATCTAACTTTTCTATTTATGGTTGTTAATTACATAAATACCAAAATGATCCATCTATAAAATATCTATATGGGGAAACCTTTTACAGTGCTGCAAACTGCATGATAATTATATATTTAGAAAGTAGAACTAAAGTGATTCATTACAAGATGATTAGTAAAAACATTTCAATTAAATTTCCATTTTGTGAATTTCAAATAAAAGAACAGTCATTTATTTCTTCATTGAAGTTTTCTTAAAAATATAGTTAAAATCTCGTCTCGATCTCGTGAACCCAATATCGTGTCTCGTCTCGTGAGCGGAGTGTATCGTCACACCCCTAGTTGCAGCCCTAGTCAGATGATAATGTTTAATAGAATTCTGTCACCTTTCTTCACACAAAAACTGGATAAGGTTCCTTTTCTAGATAGAGTTGACCCAGTTGAATTAATTTAATTGCAGGATATGGTACTGCAGAACTGCCACAAAAATGAGGAGCTGCGAGATCAAATATAGTTAGATTTTAAATAGCTCAATTAGCCATTGCTGGCTGGTGTGCACAGTGGCGGAGAATTCCTCTAATGATGTGAACATTCTTGTATACACATTTTCTCATACTGAAGTACTGCAATCTGCACAACTACTACAACTAGAAATACTGCAATTTTTGCAGTAGTGTGTACATGCACATAGTATGCACATGAGACACCAATCACATGGAACTATCGACGTATAGAATATAGCTGTAACTCAGAATTATGTGCATGAATTTGATCTGACCTGCAGTTTTGTCATACCCTCCACTTCATTGCATTATGAGATCCTTGGATTAGTACAGCCCCTTGATATAATTTTGAGGTTTGAAAAACTATTGACAGAACCTTTAATTATTTCTGAAAAGGTGGCCCTTTTCATAAAATGTAGCTAATGTGTTAGTGAGTATTTCCAAATAGCATGGGTTAATCACATGTAGGTCGTTTAAAGTGTTATTGGATTGTCATAGGCCCTGACACATTTATTTAGTCAATACATCCTCACACTCCTAAAATGTAGTAATCTTAAAGGGATTTGAAGTATGTGTATTGTTCATTGTAAGAGTCTAAAGAGGCCTGCATGAAATGGATGGCATTTCCCAAACTGAGTGAGCTGTCACCAACCAGGCTTATTTCTGGCTTTATGCAAATGCAGCCTAGAGATGTTTGGATATTATCGGTTTTTCATTCGTGCTGAACTTTGCATGGCAGATCTTTGATTGGCAGGACAGTCATGAATACATATGCATAAAAAGTGTGTGTTGGGACTATTGGGCAGGTGAGCAAAGAGAAAGGAATGGATAGGTTGATGAATCCAGAGCTTAAAACAAGGATGGAAATAAAGGAAATAAAAGATGGGAGGGATTTAGGACAAACATTGTTTAGCTTGTATGACAGACTCCATCGCGGAATTTGGCCCTCTTAAAAAGTGGTAGTGGTCCTTTTGGAAATCATTGCTCCATTAACCCTTAAATGGGCAAGCACATATAAAAACTTTGGAAAAATAATGAATCTTTTAAGCTATTTTCTACTGTTTCTAGGTTAAAATAATTAAAAATAAATAATATTAAAAAAATATTTTTTTCAAAATATGACCTTTATTTTTCATTTTACAGTTTGTATCTCCCAGGATACATTGCCGTTTAGGGTATAAATTTACCATTTTCCAATTTTTCAAATATTTCATTTGTAATCTTTTAAAACACATTATAAACAATTCATTACCCACTCTTTTTCATGTCTTGTATACAAAGTTTTAAAAAAGTGGAGGAAAAACTGAACACAAGTTATTAGCTTTGAATAAACGACGAGCTACTAACATTACACAAAACATCTTATTCCTGTTATTTTGCAAACATCTCCCCTATGGAGCTTCTACACTAGAAATAGCCTATTGGCAGTGGAAGCTGTGGAAACAGTTGCAAGGGTTTTAGCCAGTGACAATGCAAAGCCTCACTTTGCACTTCTGACACACGATGGAGGTCTGTCCATCCTGGCACATCCTGCATCGGCCTTTCACTGACACAATAGAGAAGTGGTCAATCCCGTCATATCTCATATCATCCACAGGCCTGGGGACTTTTGACTGTTTGATGATTCTTGGTGGTGTGTTGTCTTCGTTTCCTTTGGAGGGTAAGGCGACCCCTTTTTTGCTTTTCAGGGTAGATGAGTCCTTTGGCAACATCCAACCTAAAAGCCTTCAGGCAATGATGTTTCTGACCCAGTGGGGCTGCATCACGACGATGGAGAAGCCAGGCATTATTGACAGCAATGTCAACCATCTGCCAAAATAAGACCAGGTACCATCGACGGGACTTGGCTGCAGTGGGATACAGGGCAATCATCATATAAGCCAAATCTACTCCTCCCATGTGAGTGTTGTACTCAGATACAATCATCGGACATGGCACACTTATCTTCTTCTTTTTCTCTTTGGAGTAGCGTCTCACTTGGCCAACAGGGTTGACAGAAGCACAGGAGCTCACCAAGGTGACAGTTTTGTTGTCTGCCCATTTGACCACAGCAAGCTTTGCATCGTTGTCTTGATCTTCTTCCAATGTACAACTCATCAAGTGGTTCTTTCGAATGGTTCCCAAACTTCTGAGGCCCATAGACTTCTTTAGATGAGTTATCAATCTCAGGGATGTGAAAAAGTTGTCAAAGTAGACAACGCAGTTGGGGGGGGGGGGTTCTGATGGTTCTGCACAGATATATAACCCTGAAAACATATGTACACTGGTGAATTAATCAGTAATACACATTTAAGAGTAAAATGAAGTGTAATCAATATTTAACACCTTTATATTATTGATTATCTGTAGAGTATAGGCTTCAAAACATAAGTATATCTGAGAGTGATTATGCCTGTTTATATACCCCTATCTGGACAACGTATCCCCCAGGATATAGACATTCAATGCCCGTTTATCAAAGTTGTGTAAATGTAATTCATTATTTTTCAACAAGAATACATAAGATTATCCTTAAAGAACAATATTTTCAAAAACAAATCCCCCCAAAACATAATTAACAAGAAAATAACAACACTTATGGCCAGTGTCTCTGTCCACATAGGCTGCCATTTTGGAGTTTGACATAAAAGTATCAATTTAGTTTTGAATGCTGCCATAAAGTCACATGACCTGGGTACTTGACCCATCCCCCCTTAAGACTTTCCCATGATATTAAGTGCAGATACTTAATGCCCCTCCCCCTATAGCCTGCCAAATGTCTGTATCCCCCAGGATACAGAAACCATTTAAGGGTTAATAAGATTTAAAGACGTATAATTAAGGTTCGGTATCATTCAAAAAATTCAAAATCTTGCCTTTAATACAGATTATTGCCTGTGATACAGATTCCTGAACAACAAAAAAAAAATGATACCAGTTTTATGAAATTGTTTTTTAACAAAAACACTTGTACATTAGAATTACATTACAGAATGACATTGCAGTAAAAATGTTTAGTTTTATTTTTCAGCTCCTTAGCATTTTAACACACTCAAAGTAGTTTCATAACAAAAAAAATATAAGCCCATTTACCACAATCACTTATTTATAAGATGTACCATCAAGCTAATCTTAAATGTGCACTGCTCAGCACACTCAGTGAGCTAGCATTCAATCTGAGTCACATGCCACAACATGAAACACGACACCCCACATTTATTTGGAAGGTCCTGCCTCCAAATGTAAATGATAGCAGCAACTACTCTGATTTTCATTGGAGCCGATTTGGAAGCCCAATCAACATCTGGCTAGGTCAATCTTTATATACAGTCTATATCTATGTGTTTTGGGTACATCCTGTAATATTGAATGATATAGGAAGAAAAGTCAGTTGTGTGAAAAGTCCTCAACTGGGAGTCCTATATGTAATACTGTAATTAAACATTCATCTGTGCCCATTTTATGTTTCCATACTCACTTTATCACCATCATTTTCCATTCATACATCCATAGAAGCATCCATCAGTACTTGCTCAAGTCTTTACCCCTCCCCCTTTGCCTCCTCAGCAGTAGAGAGATGATTCAGTAGATTCTGTAGCTTTGATGTGCCAAGGGGTATCCAGAACAGACAGCTCCCATATGTATAGACTGATAGTTATGTATCCCCAGTTTCAATGCAGCTGTCCCATAGTGCAGATGAGAGACAAGACAAGCCATATGGGAAAAGTTATGACACAAGTCATCATCAAACAACTGACTTAGTGTATGAATGCTCCTCTGCATGTCTGTCACAGTTTCCCTTTCTGTCTCCCTCTTTGCCTTCCTCACTCTCAGTCATTTAGTTTAGCTGTCTGTTGGTATACATTGCTGTAGGTATGTATTGTAACAGAGATGCATTGCACTGCACAGCTCAGAAGAGCATCAATATCACCCCTGTGTTACAACTCCAAGCACAGCACCCACTCAAACCAAGAGGCCTACAAGGGAAAGTATTGTAGGAGCTGCCATATGGACCATGACTAGCAGTTCATTGTGTCACAACACTGGCAGTAAACCCAGCATGTCAGAGTTATTACAGAAGTCCACCTTCCATAGTAAAATAGCAGGGCATCCACGCAACAATGTGCCCTCTAGGCTTCTCTATGTAAATAGATTTGTGCTGTCAAAATGAGTGTGTTAATTTATGTTATTAATTAGAAATATTTAACCTGTTAAAAAAAATTACGCACCCATATTTTGTTTACTTCCTTGCTGCGCTGATAATCAGTTTCAGTGCTCATTTTTAAGGTTGTGGTAGACAACTAGCGAGGCCTCCTTTGGTTGATTGATACTAAAAGTGGAGTTCAAGCTGTTTTGTTGTTTGGGTTGTTTTTCTGGAAGAGGATAGACTTTCAAACTACACAAATGATGAAAATCATGATTGGTAATTGTAAAGCAGTACATAAACAACACACTGCATGTATGTTGTGTATTGTGCAGCCCTATAAGAAATGATTTCCTTCTACACTGCTAACTAATTTGTATGGCCTTGATGGATTTATTGGAAATCTGTAGTTCTCAGGAGATATTAAACAATAGTATTTGAATTTGAATATACTTTATGTTGATTCTACATTACTTCCATGGTTTCATATTTAAACATCAATTATTACAAGCCGCTGCCTTAAGAAGACAAACATGTGACTAATCACACCAAAGTTCCTTGTGTTGATTTATAATTACAGTAACGTATAAAGTTTGCCAGTGGAACTCCCTGTCTGCCCTTTTTTATCAGACCCTCTTCAGTATTACAACATTTTTCAATTACATTTTCTGTTAGGGTCGTTTAATTGCTTCCTCCACTGCTCAGCATACAGTTGTCTAATGGGACGAGGTTCATGAACATACAGTGAATGGCAGGTTGCCTCTGGCCTCAGGCTCTTTTGCCATCTGAACATTCTCATCATTCATTTGGTAGAATTGACACGTCTCTCTCCTGACCAGAGGGGAAACTCCTGTTTGATCTCTTTTAGAGAAAAAAAAAAAAAAAACTCTGTTTCTCTCTGTCACACCACACAGTTTCAAAGCTGTTTTAAAAGTGAGTTGGAATCTCTGGATGTTTAAAACAATGTGGCATAAAAAGGAAAGAAAAATGTACAAGTACTGTATTTCTGTACATGGCATACTTAAATTTGCTCTGTGGATTAACTTAAAGCTGCAATCATTAATTTTCGACCAGTAGCCTGGGGCTGAAAAACACATACACAGGCTGAAAAAGCATCCACAAAATAAGGGTGTAATGGCAAACATGTTAGCAGTGTTAACAATCGTATGTTTATATAACCAGCAGAAACAGGACATTAACATTCATTTGGAGTCGTGTTTCTTAAAATTGGACAAAAGTAAGATCATTATAAACTCTCCTTTTACCTCGATGTCTTTAGCTTCCCATATGGTCATTAAAGCTGGCTGGCTACTTGGTAACTTGAGGGATTACAGCTGCCTGCTGGGGTTGGTGGGAGAAGCTGTGACTAAACCATAGCGAATAGACTGCTGAGCTTCAGAGTTGTGTGCCAGTTGTCTGTGATGTTGGCAATGTGAGCAAAATATTTTCAATTTATCTGGTTTATTCTTAATATTGAAAACTTTGAACATGCAGTCTTAAAAATGTTTACACGGCCTCTGTGTCAACTTTTAAAAGTTAACCAATAAACCAGATGTACATCTTTTAGGTAATCATGACTGCATTTTATTGGCTTCAACAATTTGATAGTATCATTTTGAGCGGAGACACTAAAAAACATAATGCAGATCATTTTGTGAGATACTGTTTTTGTGTTTTGTTTTTTTTTTCTTTTTTGTGCAAGCTACACACACACATGCATACACGCACAAAGTCATACCCACACTTAGTCCAAGGGAGTTAATGAATAGAGTTGGGCTTGATGGTGGCAGTCAGTGTATATGTAGCTGTCACACAGCGTTAGTGTTAGCACTGGGGTCAAGCGCAGCCAGAATGAGCTCTGACTTCCTCTGAGTTAACATTAGCTCATTAGTCAAGTAGAGCAGGGCAGTCACACCTCAAAACACACACTAATTCCTTCTGTCTCTTTCGCTGCCCTTCCTTCCCTGTCTGTCTTTCTACGTCTTCTGTTGGGTCCATCTCTCTTTTTCTCCCCCTCGCTCTCTCTCTCTCTCTCTCTCTGTCTCCTTCACACCAACTGGCATTAACCCATAAGGGCTCTTACACCTTCTGCACAGATGAAGTTTATTTCTCAAGCATGAGTAATGTACCAATCATTTAGTATTAGTTAAATGAGATGGAAACTGAAGATTTATATAACTACTCGTACAGTATTTAATGTTCAATTAACCCATTATATATTTTTCAATATAGAAGCTCTGAGTGGATCAACAACTCACATGGCTATTCATTTGCATTCCTCCATGGTTGCTATGGTTACCCCCTAACATTTGATCAGATCAGTACAATTTGTTATTTCCCATCATTTAACAAATGTTCATTTCTCTTCAGTGCCTCAGTGTTCCTTCACTGGTCCATGAGCCATCACCAGCAACAAGGAGGGTTGTCTGCATACCATCAAGTCTATCGTCTCACTGCTATAAACTCACTAACAGCATCAGTCATGTATGAAACATAAAATGTTTTAGCCAGAGCCAAATTCTATTAAAGTAAATAAGCAAACACATAATAAATATGTATTAACTTGTGGGTCTCTATTGAATTATTTCTACACACACACACACACATACACACGCCAGACAGTTAAAGCACTAATATAGTCAGTTTGCTGTTTAGTTAGTATTATCTAATTTCTATACTTAGTTGCTCTTCCTCCTCCTCTCCTGTCTGTTTCTCTTACATTGCACAACCTTCTCCTTTTTATATCAGAGCTACTATTTCTCTCTGTTCTTTCTCTTTTTATGCCTCTCTATCGCTTTCCTTTCCCAGTGACTTTGCTCATGCTAATCCCAATAGGTAGTTAATTATAGACTGCAGGTCTAATGGCGTGAAGTAATTATAAAACTCCAATGAGAATTCACCGGTCACCCCCACCTTCTCTCTCCCTCTTTCCGATACCTCTACTTTTTCTTTCTGTATCCATGTCTACTTCATCTTTTCCAACTCAATTTTGCTAACAGTATACAAATCAAAACAGAAACTATAAATGTCAGTATCAGCAACATTTGGCTTCTGTGCTACATTGTTTATGAATAGCTTTGTAGGTTGTATTAGTGCGTTGAAAGTGGGCACCATAGCCCTAGTTTAAGAAAGTGAAAATATGATATACAGTATATAATGTCACCATACTGCAGGTTGGAGTTGCTGTTGACTATACCAGTACCATGTAACCTTTAACTTAATAAATTGTATATTCATGTATCTCTGACACAACATAAAAAACCAAACACTACATTCTCTGGCATAGATGCTGTGGTTTTAATTAGGATTTAACTTTAACAACCCAGCTTCCCAGACTGTGTGTTACATTGGAGTCTTTAATGAGAACATTTTGTTGTATATTTCAGAGCCTTTGGTTTTATCATTTGACAAGTATTCATGAAACTCAGCAGTTTTAGGGCATTTCCACTGAATATGTGGTCTTTGTGTATTACCATGATGGTAATGAAGCTTGACATGATGAGTGGTACTATTTACACATGTCTATACATTTTTTTTTCTTTTTCATTTGATTTAGAATGCAAAACAAAACATGCATAAATAATTTAATCTCAAGCTTTCTAATATCTTAAACAAACACACACACATTTAAATGGTGGTGCATGGACATATGGGTTTACATAAGTTTAGTTGTATCTCAGACATACTTTACCCCAGGGGAACTTGTGGAGGTGTAGCAGATGAAATGTTGCACTGTGTTCTGAAAAGTTACTTTTGCACCCTGCAGTAGCAACATGGAATAGATGTTGTTATAGTTTTTGTCAATATGTTGCTCTATGCAACTGCAATTATACCTCCTCTTGTACTGCTTTCCATGTGTTTCCAGTTCTTGCCTTTTCTTGTTTAGTTAAAGTCACATGTTTCTGTATTGAGAAGCCCAATTGAACTTTCAATGACTTAAAGAGGAATGTATTTGCTGTAAATATGATGATTTATTAAGACTTGGTCACCTGTGTAGTAGAAATGTGCAATTATTTTCTAAACTGGTGGCCTACAACGAGAGACAAGTCAGGAGGGGAGGCTGTAATTTCCCTTATTGCTCTAAGGGGAACTTTACTTCAACTACCAGAATGCCTTGCGTGTAGTGTCTCATCCTAAACCTCTCAAGCAGAGCTCCCTATTCTTGTGGGTTTGTAATATAAGAGTCATTGTAATGATTTCTCTGACAGCGAGGGGTATATTTCACTGATACATATATGATGTTTTGGGGGTTTTTTTGGAATTTGAATTTTTTTTCCCCCATTGACTTGTATTATAAAAACATGTTAAGAGTCTTGTCAATTTATCACTTAATAAGTGGATTATTTGAAGCTTATTTCTTTGTACAGCAGCCACCTGCAGGTATTTGCACTGATCATAATGTGCTCCTTCCCAAGTATTCACTTCATTTGCAACACAAAATAATGCTTGTCAAAATTACTTGCTGGAGACGCGTATCTGTTTCATGAAAGTGTTGATTTTGTTTCAAGTCACCTGATCACCATCACAAACTCTTAGGACTACTTAAAAAAATGACTTGTATTAAATCTGACACAGCACACTGTTTGAGACTTGGTTATGTGGTTTGTTTGACTAAAGTGCATCCTGCCTTCACTACTTGCCTTAAAATACAACTGAAAATCCTATCCTTATTAAAAATGTATATATAAAGGTCAGTTCAGGTCAATAATTCACAACGACACAGGATGCAACTTGCAAAAGAAAAAGTCTGATTGTGAATATTCTAAAACTGGGCCGTTCACATCAAAGCAACGCAATGGGCAAAGACACAGATGACAGCAGAGTGACGCACTGGCATACCTCACTACTTCTGCATTAATACATTAAGCTGGTTTATCCATCAGGTGTCTAGTGGTTTTTGTGTGTTTACCTAGCAACAAGGAGGAAATAGATGGCAGTGACAGTGAGTTAGTAACAGTGTTTTGCAGTAACATTGATCAATAAACGGCGAACACAGCAAGCTAGAAGTCAATGATCTGGAGCCGTCCTTGGTTCCTGCAGAGGCAAAGACAGGGTGACAACGGCAATCAGCGTAAGGGGTCGGAAGCCTGGGATATGCCGGCTTTAACTGTTTCGCTCACCTAATTCTTGAGCAATTTCATCATCTAGGGGAGTTGGTGAGGCCATTAACACAAAGGCACAACACAAAGTTAAAGGACTGCATTTCATCTGGAGAGAGACTGATGTTAACACTCCTTTTCTTGGCAACAGTTGAGAGTCATTCATCATTCGTGTTGTTGCTGTGCTGTTTCCTGATTGGCTGAGGAGAAATAGCTATGTCCTTATGTTCTAAAACTGCACTTAGTGATTTGACAAGGTAGGTCTTTTGAGACCCCAGGCAACAGCTTTAGATGATCTGCAGCAACTTTTCCATGCAATGTCCTGAAACAGTTTTGTCTTGTAGCGAATCATTGATCTGAACTTGCCTTATAGCTACATCATTTTCTTAATAGCTCCTCTTTTTGGTATACCGTTACTTTAGTAGGAGTGTACAACAGAAGGCAAAAAAACAATGCTCTTAAATGTCAACTACTGCAAGAGTTGCCATCAATTCATCAACATCTGGAGTTTTATTCCACTGACCTTTTACAGTTAAGGCCAATTAGAATGATTAAGGAATGACTTATATGCCAGTAAATTAGGCAGCAGCATACTGATAGACCATTTATCATTCCTTGACACGACCGATTGAGACGGATGTGAAACTTCTTCAATAGCATGCTGAGCTCCATTACTTGACAGATATGTCTATATTTGTACCCCCTATATCCTGTACCTCTTTTTAAGTCTTGTCTCACTTCATCACAAACATGTCTTGCTGGCTTGGGATCAGGCCAATGGGAAGAATACAGAACTCTGATGTTCCTGGGCACAATTTAGATTGTTTGTGCTTCATGTCATGATTTGTTGTCCTCCTGGGACAAGTCATGTGGGCAGGAAGACATAACTGTAATGTAGGTTCATGATGACTTTTTTACCAGAATATTACTCTGCACCATTACTCTAGAAATATGTAATGTTTACAACTGGCAGGATTGTATTTATGGGGCACTGTCTGTGTACAGGTTTGGGCAATTCATTTTTACAGGTACTTTTTTAGAATCGAGGTGCTAATTACTTTTAATTAGACTCACCTTTTCATTCCTTTTAGTGCCTGTTGTACCACTGTCTCAGACTTCTGAGCCACCCAAATGTACTAATAAACATCAAGGTTTTAATGCCCCTAAAGTAAAATAACAATGAAGTTAATAGCCTCTGTCTCAGCGACACACATGTTAAATGCAAGCATGCGCTCACACTGTGTCCTCAACACTGATCCACACAACCAAATTAGTAAAACTCCACACATACTGAACATTTGCTCAAGCATGCCTAATGTTCAGCATGCAGAGTCTTGGGATTATGACAGGCACATCTTTTGAAAAGACTATGTGAGGTGTAAAAGAGATATCAGACATAAGTAGCAAGACAAACATACTTTATTCCCTCTTTCACATGCAGTTGATTTCACATGTTTATCCTACATGCAAATACATGCACGTTACACCCTCGATCCTTCTTAGCCCCCATCCTCCTCCCTACAGCCCAGATTTGTGTGGTATCCCTCTATAATTCTCATTATGGTCGTGTCAGGTTTCGTGCTGAAGCATCTGAGTGGCTTAGCTGTCTTAGCGGCAGTATTCCAAACCTGTTTTACCGTTCTACTCCCAGGGCAGTCCTATTCCAGACTGAGATTTTGGCTTGTATACCACTGATTGTACCATCCACAGGGCAAAACCAGAGATACATTTAAAACTTTATTTATATAGGAGCCAAAAAACTAAACAAATGTTATTTCAACTGAATCTTGTTATATGTATTACACTATAAACATTGTAGTCCCATAGTAGAGCCATTTCTCCTTCACTTTAAAATTAGCCAGCTGAGGTGGTTTGGGCATGGGGTTAAGATGCCTCCCTCTGGAGGTGTTCCAAGTACTTGCAACTGGTAGGAGACCCCAGGGATGACCCAGAACACGCTGGAGGGATTACATATCTCTCCTGGCTTTGGGAACACCTTAGGATCCCCCAGGAGGAGCTGGAGGGTGTTGCCAGAGAGAAGAATGTCTGGGTTTCCCTGCTCAGCCTAAAGGACGACCTGGTCATGGATGAGCAGTGAAAAATGGATGGATGGACAAAAATAGTATGAATACATTGGTTTTGAATAAACAAAAGGTTCATTAAAGTCTTGCAATTATATAAAATAATAATAAAGCTGCAACCCCATGTGCTTTTATGCAGCTTCTTGGAAGCATATTAATATTGTCATTGATGAGACAGGAAGTGAATTAATTCCACAAAGGCTGTTCGTATTTTCAATAGTAGTAGTAACATTGGGGCAACTCCAAAGCTTCAGATCAGCTAATGAGTAGACCTTGTGGTGAGATCATTTTGTCAACTGGTCTTTCTACGGAATTAAAATTTGAATACTAAAAAGCTACTAAGTGGACCTTCTGACTTTACACATGACTTTACTTATGCTTTCATTACTTACTGCCCTCACTGCCCTTGTTTAGTAACCACTAACCCTCACTGTCTCACCTTTTTTTGCCTTGCCAGAAATGCATGATATCATTGGGATTGATATTGAGCTAGACTGAACAGACCACAAGGTGTTGCTTTCAATAAGGTGGAAGCAACACTACAAGTCCTTCCAAAGTCACACTAAACAGACCTCAAGTGTGTTGCCAATGTAGCATGCAGTGTTTTAGCAGGAGTCTCTGGCTATCTGACACTGTCCCAGATCTGCTACTGCCACTGTTTACACCTTCACGGGATGAAGATGACACTGTGTTGCTTGGTGTCATCGAAATAATGTCTTGTTATTCTTTGCGGCTAAGGCAGCAACATACACTTCAGTCATCCTTACACCCATGTAGGAGGGGCAACATGGGTGGAGTGAAATACAGAGCGTCTGCACTTTACACTTGTTTCTGTTTGCACTTTGGTAACCACAGCAGGGAGAGAGGGAAGGCTGCTGTCAGTAAGCTGTCTCATGCTTTGGCCTTATACACTGCAGAGTAAGGCGCTGGGTGGTCTGGGAGTACTGGAACATAACTGTAGCTGACCTGTTTGGCAATGGGGTCGTTCTATGGGTCTGCACTCCTAAAAAGAAAAGAAGTGAAAGAAAAAGCCTTCATGTCTTTACATTTTATACATGCACATTTCAGTTTGTGGATATAAATGGCCTCTGATTCATCTGTTTATTATCTTACACACCTTATGCTACTGCTAATGTTGCTAACATCACACTTTAGACTTGGAGTAATTTTAGCATAAGTAATAAAATGTGTTGCATCAACACCAGATGGATTTTAACATTTCACAGTTACCAGACTGATTGTATATAAAATGCAGTTTAGATGTTGCCCTGAGCTTCACTTATGCAACTTTGGCAAGTAAATATAGGAAATTATGTGTTCATTTTCATTAATGGATATCACAAATTTACCTGTAATTATTAAAAAGAAGTGCACATTGGTAGTGGTAATTCATTCAGTGGTAACTCATCATTCAGTAATAGATAGTATGCTAGGATTCATGCTCTAATGTGTGTGTGTGGGGTATGTGAATGTCTCTGGGTTTATGTGTGTATGTGTGAAAGAGAGACAGACAGAGATGGATGGAGTTTCTGGTATAAAAACTAAAGTTAAATGTCACACCTGTCTATCACAACACACCTGCTCTCACTGACGCGTCTGCTCTGACAGGCTGACATTTACACACCTCAACAGACCAATGTGCACACACACACAAACACATGCACACATACATGCACAAATATACTCTTGAACATTCACAGGCAAAAGAGCCACATCCTAAAAGGAAAAAACGGAACACCTAATTAATGTCATTTTTTTTTTAAATTGTATTCTCTAGATCTAGGAGCCCCTGGTATGCATCCTCAGATTAGTATTACTACAATTATTGAATCACACACAAAGTCTGTTGGTAACCTGTTTTTCCCCTGTCATGCTAGGTATCATAACATATGATAGCTAGGTATCATAACATATCTTTTCACCATCACATCAGCACCTTTTAAGACTTCTTTATGTCAACCCAGTCTCACAGCAAAACATATCACAGCTACGTTGGTCTATATTGCAAAATGTAGCCATCTCACAATTTATGAGCCCAAATTGTGAGACAATGTACATTTTGCATTGTGGACTAACACAGCTGTGATACGTTTTGCTGTGAGACTGGGTTGTTCATGTAGGCAAATGATATGCACTTGTATTGGGTTTCCCCTTTCAACTATACAAATGGCTGCCAGAAGACATACAACATACTACATTGTTTTTGAGAGCATATTGCCACAGTAAAGTTTATGATTAGCAATCAGTTGTTGGGTAAAACTCTTTTTTTTCCCAACCGATTTTCCCATTGTTGTAAATTATCTGCCATCCATATATAGCTGTACAATCACTTTCCATAGCTTTTCATACCACTTGTATGCTGATGACAGTGTTTTCTTGTTTGCTTTCTGAAATTAAGGGGGCATCTATCTCTGAATCATTGAGGTGCAACTTCTCCAAGACTGCTCCTCATCTCATGAAAACATTGTGACTTTACTGACTTATCAGTATCACCTTTCCTCCATAGCTGTCGTTAAGAAGCTCATCAGACTCTTGCGGAGTAGGTGGAAACAGTTACCCTTTTGTTCTGGCTCCACAATATTGGGAGAGTTTGACGCTACCTACCCTCTGACACACCTCATCTGCTAGAAAAGACATGCCACCCCCTCTTAGTTTTCTCAATTTCTGGATGCCTCTTTGATCCCATAGACACTCAACAATTGGGGCAAGATAGCCTAATATTTCTGTTTGACATACTTCAGACTACACCAAATACATATGAAAAAGTCTGTACCTAAGATGTCAATTAATTTCTGACACTGGTAAAGCAGGAAAAGCAGCAAAGTTCCCCAAAACTACTGCATCTCTTTAACCAAATCACACACATTTAGGCTATTCTACATGCTCTCCTTTTGAAAACTAATGTGATCACTAATGTAATATTTTTTCATTTCCATTCATTGAGTCTTGCCTGAAATTGCCTGGAGCCATCCCAGGGATGCCCGCCTCCCTCTTTGAAAACCTCAGGATTAGATTATTTCATTTGTGTTCTAATGTTGGCCTTGCTGCTCAGGCAATCAGGCCTCATCAGCTGATCATCAGTCTTCCCAGACACTCTAATGCCATTCTGCTCCTGTGCTCTCTCCGCTGTCCCCATGCAGCAATTCACATTATTCAAGATCTAGCACCTATACCTTCATGCTATAGCAACCCTGTGTTGTGGCAAGATATTCTTAATCTGCTGTTTAGAGTTTGCATTTGAAAGTTCAAGACAACTTTGTATGCATAGTTTATTCTCACCAAAGAACAGCAAAAAACACCATGGATGACAAGTGTGTTTTTATTTATTGCTCATGCATGTTTTCATGTATTGCTCTTGTTCTTTGGGAGGTCAACTATGATATAGTCAAAAAACAAGAGCTGTAAATGCACGCCTTCCAGCACACACACATGAACACAGTCAGCGCATTTGTAAACCTAAGAATGCATCTTGCTCTAGGGTGTGTTTAGTAGGACAGGAAGAACTGTCTCTTTCTTTAGAGGCAAGAAAAAAAAGTGTTTCCTGTAATGACCATGCTCTCATGCTCTGTGGCCTCACAATTTACAACAGGTGGAAAAAAATGATGTTTTTGGCTCTACTTTGGAGTCATCTTTGACTTAGAAGACCTGGAATAAATATCTTAAGTCACTTTTTAATCTTTGGTTCTCCACATAGGGGGCCAACGTTTCAAACGCCAGGATTAGGGTGGAATCCAAGCATAATGTTTTAAACAATCATTTACTGCATTCCCAAAATGTAATCATGCTTAGTCGAGACATTGATTAAGACTTTGAGAATGGATACAGGAATTCAGTGACCAACCTTGATATATAAGAAAGAACTTCAGACTGGATTCCTGAAGTGAAAAATACATTGTCCACTGGGGGAAAAAAAAAACCTTAGACTGCTCCATTGGAATTATACGATGGATAGACGATGCCTACAGTAGCGTGCATTAGAGAGTTATGGCAGGCCAGATGCTGCTGTCTGTTGGCAGCCTCCTGCAGCTCTCAGGTGTCTGTCTGGCTGGAGCAGCTGGGTTTCTGGCAGCACATGGTGAAGTTTACAGGGGGCACTGGCTGGATTTGGTTCTACAGAGGACTCAGCTGGCTGTAAGCTGATGAACCAATGTTCAGGGAGATTCCCTCTTGAGACTGAGATGTTGTCTTATGGTCTAATAAATGAGTTGATAGAGCTCTCATGTTTTTTAGAATAATGTTTCTCAGATAGGAAATTCATGCCATTAATTTTGAACCATTTACCTAACCAGAAACTCTCCTAAATCCCTTTTCCCTTTGGATGTCATATATTTATATTTTATGGCTGAATAACTATTCTCACCATATTTCTGTCTCTCTCTATATTTTTGCTTTACTTTCTGTGTCTTTTAGTAGCTTTCAGTGACATGTATATTATTTTAAGTCGCTTATTGACAGTGACAGAAGAGATTTATATGTTGGAAACAATAAGAAATAAAAATATAAAACACAGCATATATACATACATATTAAGTCTTCATAGTAGCTTTTTTCCTGACAAAAGCTCCATGAAAGTAACCACTCATCTACACCTTTTTGAGGTGTCCTCTCACAGTGTTTAACAAGAGTTACCACAAAGCCATGGTTCTTCAAGATCTGCTATTAGTTATCTTCCTTGATTGTCACAGTTGACACACCAGCATGTTTGGGTCCAAGGTCTTGCTCTTTTTTTGCTCTTTTTGCTAGCTAATATAAAGAGAGATTTTGGTGAAGTCTTTATTTTTTAAACTACATTTTATTCTTGCCATTTTACATCAATAATATTGCATGTTGATATAGTCACAGTCTTAGTTGTGGGAAAAAGGTTGTTGACAAACATATTTATTCATAGTTCTCATCAAAGAAATTAACATTTTTAAGTAAGGTCACAGGCTGTCCATCCAACAAGCTTCATCCAATGCTGTTCCTCAGTTCTTGAGTCTTGAGAGTGACAGGTTGGGCTATCTAGGAATGCCTTATGTTGTGCTGCACACAATCCAAGAAGTGTGTGAAACCTACTTACAAAGCAATATTTTGAGGCTTCTGGAAATGGTGCAAGGACAGATGAACCACAGATGGCTCTGTGCTCTTCCCTGCTATTTCTTCTAGTGAAGTGTCATTGAGATAACAGAAACTACCATTAGCCATTCTTATCGGTACAAACTGTGAATTGGATCTGCTGATGTCCAGACTGTTCACTTTCTTCACAAGCCTGAACATTCACTGGTAATACATCATGGCCATGACAATTACTGTACAGGGCTATCTATGACATAGTGATTTTAGCTGCTTCCCAAAGGGCAGTGCAACAGGAAATTAACCTTATCTTCTCCTTTATTTTGCTTGCAGAGTGAAAGGAGCTCAACATTTCTCTTGCACAAAGTTTTAAGATGTCCTTTTTTAACCTCAGTGTTTTGGTCATATAATGATGCTCCTTTCCCAGTTAATTATTTTGGTTTTCGTCGTCCATTTGCAAACATTTGCATGTTTTTTATGATAAATATTTATGATACTTAGTTACAGCTGTACAAGCTACGGATGAAGCCCCTCTCTTTCACTCAGACTGAAAGAGTTGATTTGTGTGTGCTAAATGCTCTTCTCCTCTGATTGGCCGACTGTTTTCAGAGTAACACACACCTACATGTAATAGATTGCAGCCTACTATAGCTAGGATAAAAGAAGGGGTCTCATTTATAACCATTATGAACACACAAAACAGGGCCTGAAGGTGCAGGCCACTTCTCATGCAAGAAACAAACCTGAGACCAGACTTTTTAATAATTCCTTTCATGCAATTCATTTCTCTTCATATCTAACGTTCATCATAGATTTGTGTTGTCCCAAGCATTCTGTGGGCTACTTGTGCTTGTAGTGAGCCATAATTATTCAGTAAGGATCTTTTAATATGAAAAGATATAAGCCAACTCACATCTTAAATCAGAGTTTACTCACCATGTCATCAGCACTGTCTCACCCAGAGCTCAGAGGAAAGGGCCAGCTAAGGAGCAGCACAGTACTGCTGAAATGAATGATGTCAGGATGTGCCAGGTGTCAGGAAAGTCTGGCTTACTTTTCCCCAATATTATGCTTGAATACATTTTTTCCTTTTCACCTCAACCACATTAACTAAATGATGTAAATGACACCACGCTGGCTGCCACACACGCTCTGCCTTCTCCAGTACCTTCACCGGCCTGTCTTCACCATCTGCACCTATGAGAGTAAATTAGAGAAAGGCCTGTATGCTGGATTTTGTAGTAAATATAAATTAAGGTTGTATTCACTGTATTGTATATATTAAGTCTGTGGTGTAAAAACTACTTTTAACTAGTTAACTAGGAACTGGCCAGCTGCAGGGTGTCTGGTAATAACTTGACTGACTTTACGATCCACAGGAATGATTGAAGATTTAAATGGTTGTTTTGGGTTACGCACGTCAGTCTCATGGATGACGGTAGTGCTCTGCAGCTACCTGAGCACAGGTGACGAATGAGAAAGCCAATATCCTGACTGTCAACAATGATTGGTCAGGCTTTTAAAGACAAAGAGATTGATTGGTACAGCGAAAGAAACACACGCATGTCAGTATTCATGAATACTTTGGCATCGACCATTTACGATTAAATGTGGCCGTGTAGAGGGCTGGATATATGGCTGATCACATGTGCACATTTCCAGGTAGACTGTGATTTATAAACAGAAATAAACATGCTTTCACAAGTTCACACAGTTTTCTAAGTCTAATTTAGTATTGAAATGAGACCCCAGGGCTATGGGTTACACCCACTGGTAAATTGCGATGGCCACAGCTGAGGATAATGTTATTAAACCTTTGGAAGGCTCAAGAATAACAGATTTGCTTCCTGATATCCAACAACTGTGCAACATTTCCTCCCTAACTGTCTCTCCCCTGCGCCCTTCCATGTGTGTGCTCCACTAGAGAAACTGGCACAAACATAAATGACAGAAAAACACAGTAGAGACTCTCACACTGACTTTCTTAAGGGAAACGCTGAGCATATAATTGTGACATCACAACCAATTAATATGAATGGGCTTTGTTGGGATCCTTCCATCCCTCATGAGTAGCAACAGGGAAGTTTATTTTCCATGTCCATGGGGTAAAAAGGGGTAATAAAGATTTTTTATATGAACTTGATTGGAGTCTGTTACAGTGTCTCTATGAACACCAAAGAAAAAAGTGTTTGTCTTTTAGATGTCTATGTGCAACTTAATATCAGTTCTGTAACCCCTTGATTCCACTGGATCCAGATATGCCGCAGCCTCGGGAGCTGATCACGGCCGCTGGAGGGATCCCACCAGGTCACCGCCACACATTTCAGAAGCATCCCAGAAGCAGCTCTCCACTCTGCTATGAATATATGCCAGGTCTACTTTTGACTGAAACCGTTTCAAAGTTGCTTCAAGCTCCACATAATAGATAACACCAGACATGAAGTCAGACATAGAATCGACACAAAATGTTCAGTCAATGTTGAACATAAAACAACCTGTGAAGACTCCTGATCATATTTCAGCAACAAACATTAATAAAAGAGACAAATAAAGAACCATTTAACTATGTAGCCCACTGGCCCACAGTAGAAGTTACCAAATCAACTGAATTTGAGAACGTTTTTTTAATACTTTGTAAATAGGTTACATCCCACAATGTGATGGGATATGACATGGAGGGCTATTTCATCTTTATATAATATATTTAGGTTTCCTGAATTAAATGTGCTATGTTTTGGGTTGTATATCTCTTTAAAAAACAAACGCGAGGCATTTATTATGCAGGAACGGTGATGCAATTTCAGTCGCATATTGCTTTTCCTAATGACTGCTGGTCTCTCACTGTCTCCATTTCCCCAGTGACTTTCTGCGATGACAGTGTGCCCACATAGCCTTCCATCATACTTTGGTTTTCTTCCTTTCTGTGTGTGTGCGCGTGTGTGTGTCTGTGTGTGTGTGTGTGTGTGTGTCTATAAGGAAATGAAAGATATAGAAAAAAACCTGCAGAGCAACAGTATTATAGGCACATGAATACCTAACAGGAAAATACACACCACATCACTATGTTTTTCTGTGCACTGCTGTCCTCCAGCTATGACTGGGTCTCACCAAAGTTGAAAAGTTCCTAATTCCGTACATAGTGCCTTCCAGGAAAAATATGTAAAATATGTAGTCCTGTTGTATTGGCTTACATGGAAACCATCCCTCAGCACCACAGACACAATGCTATCCATCTTAACACTGACTACTGTGATAAATTATGATTGGAAGGCTGATGTTGACAGCAGCTACATAACTTTCTGTACAGATATGATAATACTGCACATATTAAACAATAAACCTCATCTAATAACAAACCTTGGATCATAAAGGACCTAGCAACAGCATTGACTGAAAAGAACATTGCCTTCCTCCCAGGTGATAAGGATGCAGCCAAACTCGAACAAACAATGGTGAACAAAAGAGATAAAGAAGGATTAAATGATTTAGAGGGTAATGGTGGAGAAGCTATATCAGGAAAGAAAAAATGGTCATGTTAAAACACGTGGGATAAGATTTCCAATAGAATAGCTCTTAGACTATTGTGTGGCCATGGCATAAAGACTGAATACCTTCTCCTGCATGCTCCTGGGTTTCAGTCCTGAATGTTTTCTAAAAAGTCCCAAATATTTTAGATTTTTAAAATGACTTCAGCTGTGTGTAATTCCCCCTCAGCTGAGCTGGCTGGACCAGCAAATCAATGGAATGGAACTCCATTACTGGATAAATATCGCCATCTAGGTCTTCCATAAAATGTTCACTGGGGAGTTGTTGTCTTATGTGTGTTGTGTTTCATTCAGTCATGTCACCTCAGAGAGCAAGCTGGCTAGCTAGCTAACTAATTAGCTTTATGGTAAACTTTTTCATAAGGAGTCTACCTCAGCCGCCATCCGCAGAGAGTGGAAAGGAGTGGAAAGAAGAAATTTAAGAAATAGTACACATAGGGCCTGATTTACTAAAGGTTTGTGTTTGTAAAAACGTGTGCAAACTTGACATCACCCACAAAAAATGTGCAAGCTGATCTACTAACGCAGCACACTGAGGTTTGCGTCTTGCAACTGTGCAAGATAGTACACACTGTCCATTTAGTACGTTTGTCATAATGAATATGTAATACGGGGCGTTTCAACCCCAGTGTGAAAAATACAGGGAGGAGAAAATGCAAATACTGTATGTTATTTAGCACACGCATTGTGATTTACCAAACGCTAACTGTGTCTATAAATAATACCTTTGAAGGGCAGGTATTAACCGACTGTGCACTGAGCTCAGATGACTGCTGCTACTGTGGAGAGGAGGAGACAGAGGCACAATGACACAATACGCACAGGATGAAGTTTTTCCACCTGTGTTAATATTTTTGGAGTGGAATATTTTTTGGTCTTACTAACAGCATTGACTTTGTCACATATGTCTCCCATATGTCGGTTTTTCTGGTAATATTTGTTTTTGTTATAACTCAATATATTTGTTAACCTTTTCCACTAGAACCTGATCACATTTCATTTTGCGCTTGCAGCTTTCTGCTCGTCCAAATTCTCCATTAAGACACGCAAAACCCTCATTTAAATACTGCTGTCTCCACCCTGTTGCACCTGTTTTCGTTTACGCAGTTATTCTTAGTATATCACCCACAAAACACACACAAACAAAACACGCTTAGTATCAGGCCCATAGGGCGGGATAGAAGTGGAGAGTAAAGAAAGGAGAGAAGGGATGGACAGAATGGAGATGCTTAACATACAAGCATACATGTTAGATACAGTAATTAGATATACTGCATTTCTATAAGACTCATAGCTTTATTTATTTTTATTATTTGGTTATTTGAGAAAATACAAAGTTTGCAATGATGGAAGGGGTGCAGAAGAGAGGAATGAAAGAAAAAGGGAAGACAATAAAGGAGGAGGGAGGAGGACATGTGAAGGAGAGACAACAAGAGGAGAAAACTGTGAAAACGAGCCAGGGGGGAAAATAAGTGTGAGAGACAGGAAAAGACAGGAGAAAACCTGTGGAGCAGAAGAGGAAGCAGGACAAGAGGAGGAGTGATGATACAGGGAATGAAAAATAAGTGAAAAACAGAAGTTAAGGAGAGAGAAGAAAAATGTGTGATGAGGAGCAAGGAGGAGAGGAGAGTTGTTTATGTTTACAATGTCTGGCTCTGCCCCTGACTTTATCCTCTTTCCTACTTTCAGCTTCAGCCCATGACTGTGAAAATAGCAATTAAAGGGGTCAAGACCAAATCAGGCAAAAGCCCCTGACAGAGGAGAGCACCATATCCCAGCAATCTGGAATTGCTGGTTATTCACAATATGCCTGGTGACCAAAAACACTAACCTTACTATTGATGTCGTCATATTGGGCAGTTATTAAGTCCACGTAAGCAACGATGGGGTTGATAATAACTGGGGTTCATGATAACTATTACAGCCAGATGCAAGAATTGATTTTGTCTTCCCACTGACTAGCATAGTACAACTGCAATCTTCTGAATGAGAAGTGTTGAAGATGGATATAATCCTCCACTTTTACACTTTTGGGTCACTACTTGGCAGACAACAACAGATCAGAGAAAAAGGGTCAGAAAAAAATCTCAATCACAATTACAAAATATTGCAGGCTAAAATGGACCAATTTGCAGTTGGGACCCAAGAGTCCCAAGACTAGAGAGATGGTCAAGGAGTGTTGTTGAGCTCAATAGGCTGCAGAATATAATGTACTACGACTGACAATAAACTCACCTTCAAAACTCATGCTAAAAATGTCAACATTTCTCCTTTTTCCTGGGAAACTCAACAACTTTCTGAATTGATTTGCAACCAGTCTCAACATATCAGCATGGTCTGAAGTACAGCATAACCCACCGCAAACCCACTCTAGAAGATTATAAGGACTTCTTCTGACATAGCACACACTTCACACTGCAAAACTCTCCTCATTTAGATGCAGGTACTCATCGCTTACACTAAGTACTAAATGAGTCTTATCTCACTTTGGGCCATCCACCCTCTGACTTATAAATTATGAAAGGAACAAATGGGCTAGGTGATCACTGAATTAATTTTGTAGGTATTTTAACCATTTTGTACCCATGTATGAGTGTCTTCTACTGTGTTAATGCTGATATATTTCATGCACGAGGTTCCTATTGGAAAAATATATTGTCATCTTTATCTAAATGTAACATGTCATATAGCATCAACCTTTTGCTGCCTTTTAAAACATAGGAAAACATGCCACTATTAAGAATGAGTCAGCTGTATGACCTCAAGCTGGTCTGTGTCGATCTATTCCTGTGAAAAAGATGTTAATCTCCCCCCCTTTCTCCTGGCCTGTTGGTAAACTGTGGAACTGGAATTGGTACTTTATGGAAATGGATGATGTTTATGAGAGATGAGTGTTTAAAGGGAGGACACACTGAGAAACTGATAACTCCACTCTTATCTAGACCCAACACATGTTATCCATTCCCTGGAATATCTTTCAGTGTGATGTAAATTTGCAACGTGTGTGTGTGTGTGTGTGTGTGTGTGTGTGTGTGTGGTGTGTGTGTGTGTGTGTGTGTGTTAGAGAGAGAGAGAGGTAAAAAAAGTGTGTCTTAAGACAGTGTGTGTTGAGCAAGCATTTGACTGTACCTTATCTGCTCAAATTATTGTTAGATTAAGCTTTTTGTCATTGAAATTTAAATTTAAATTAAAATGTAAAATGATCATTTGAAGTTTAAAGACAATGACAATTAAAAAAGTGAAAATTAAAAAAGCAAAAGCATAAATGATAATAAAGTATACAGATGAAACTGAAAATAGCAATGGGAATGAAAGGGAAACATCAAATATGAAACTCAAAATGGGAAATTGAAAAATTTAAATAAAAATATTTACAGCAAATCTTGAATTGAAAAGATAAAACCTTTTTTTCTCTCTCTCTATGATTTGGCATTAAGGTGCAATGAGGTTAGCTCTAGCTTTGCCATAGCAGCCAATGTGAATGTTAGAGCATGGTCCTTCTTCTCTTCTAGCTTGGACTCAAAAGTGAAATTTAAAATTCCCAATGGCAAATGTGCAGAAAAAGTGCTGAAAAAAACCCCTCTATAGATTAAACATGATACGTGTATCTGGTTGTGAATTAAGGATTGCATATACATAAAAATGTGTTCCAATGACTTTTAATATAAAACCCATTTTGCACATGACAGAATATGCCACTTTGCTATTTTCCAATGCTAGTTGCATTACAGAAAAACAGAATTTTGTGCTCCCTTGGCACATAGACACATCCCAGATCTCATCTCTTTTTGAGTGCCTGTCTTATTCTGTGGTGTTGTTGCTGTCAGAGTGGACAATTAGAAACTCTTCATTGAGGTATAGAAATATCAGCATATCTACAACTCAGCAGCTACAGCCAGAGAGATTGGCAGCTGAGGAAATGAATCGAATAAAAGAATACACAAAAGATGCCACATTTATTTTTTAAGTTGTATATATTATGTGCCACATAATGTGTGGGCTGTTGATGTGCCCTGTCACATGTGCTTCCGGCATTAAATGAAAGGTGACATATGACGTCGCATTGTGCTTCTGACTTCCGTGAGACATGGGAATTGACATTAAATCATAATGTCATTCATGCAAGGCCATATACTGAGTATCAGATGTATTCCATACATACTGTTTGTTTGATTAAATATTTTACAATGTATATACCTCTATAACAAGTACAGGTATGGGCATTTCAACAAACAATATCTAATATTTTGTGATATGGTAATCATAGATTCCAGGGGTGAACTGTAACGAGTGAGAGAAAATGTGCTTTGAGTCTTATCTTGATGCCTGTGTGTGAGTGTGTTTGTCTGTGAGAGAGAAAGAGGGTGACTGAGTGTGTCTTCCACACCCCACCCGCCTTCAGCCATGTTCTGGATCAAACATTCCATCTGCTCACTACTGTCCTGCTGTGTCCTGCACCAGGCACTCTCTCTCTCTCTCTCTTCCTCTCTCTCTCTCTCACCCACACACACACACACACACACACACACACATATATAGACAAAGTTGTTCCACTTCTGCCTCTGCAACCCATTGCTACATGTACACACATTAGATGCTCCCAAACAACAATGCACACACATGCAGTACACACATGTCAATCATCCATTCCACTCCATGCAGAGTGACGGCTGCAGATTGACCTGCAGCTTGCCCTAGGGCCCGAAGCCAGGCATGGGTGGACACACACGCACACACACACACACACACACACACACACACACACACACACATACACACACACACACACACACACACACACACACACACACACACACACACACACACATACACACACACCAGTATCCAGTCCAGCCATCCCCCAACAGTGACTCAGATGCAACTTGCCTATCTCTAGGCTCTGGGGATGAGGAACCCAACCTCCACAGACAGGATAGATATGAGCACTGGGAGCTTGGCCCATCCACAACGTCAAGCCTGTGCTCGAGATATCTGTCTGTCTTTGTATCTGTGCTCAGACAGAAAGACTGCTCCAGTAGCCAAGTATCCAGAGGGTGTAAAAGAGGGGCAAATGGAAATAGAGCATGAATTTTTAAAAATCATCCTAACATGGTGTGAAAATATGAGCGCCGTAAACTTCCATGGAGTTTGTGCCATTTAGTTAGTTGAAATTTAATAAAAGCTGTATAAGTTATTATGAAATAGCTTTGGAATCAAATGAATAAATTCAGCTTTAATGTTCTCTGTTGTGTTTCAGTGTTGTTTTGTCGTTTCTCTCTTTGGAGTTTGAATGATACAAGATACTGTATTTAATCATTCCTTCTCTACAGGGAAATGATGAAAATGTGTAAACAACAAAAGTAACATTTTAAGTAGTGTGCTTTTTGTTGGAAATCTACAAATGATGTTGAGTCACCTGTTATGTTTGGAAACATTGGCTTTCTTTTCAGTGTGCATACTTTCTTATTGGAATTTGATTTCCTGGCATAATGCATTGTTTCTTTTAAGACCATGGGTTCCTTTTTAGGGTCGAACCCACCTGAATCATTACTCTCAGAGGAAAACAGGGAGGGATTTTTTCATTTCCTCATCGTTGCAACTCGAGGATCTAGACCATCAGTCCTCAAGGGAGTGAGAGACATCAAAGAGACCTGGGCCATCATCCCACAACTCCCTGAGCTCATGCAACTAGGGCCAGGGGCCAGGGAAAGTAAAGCATCATATGGGGTCAGATGATCCCTATAGACAAAAGCTAATCATAAACCAGTGTTCAGTGAAGCATTATGAGTGTGTGTGTGTGTGTGTGTGTGTGTGTGTGTCTGTGTGACTGTGGAGACTACGTAATGGCTGGCAAGAACATAGCATTTATACATACGTAACTGCAGCCTTAAGCCCATGTTAATGAAATCCATCAAGGCCAAAGAATAGGGGTGCGTGTAGTGTACAGTCATGTCTTTACTGAAATATTTAATGATATGTTTGCATGCTTTACTCTCTTACTTTGTTCTTAAATATGTATGTGTGTGCAGATGTCATATTTTACAGGCAACAACCATGGCATTCAAAGGCAAGTTCCTCTCCAGGGGCCTTGGGTTGAAGGCCCAGGTGCAAGCAGGAGCCTTGTAACTTCCAAGATCTGGCCCTCCGGTGCGGATGACACAAATGATGTGGCCACACACATACTACCCCCCACACATGGGTGACAGATGTAGGTATCAAAAATCCTTCGTTAAAATGTTAACAGTGCTCCAGAGACTTTGTTCGATTATTTTTATCTATTTTTGCTTTGAGCTGTCTGGAAATGCACAGAATTATGAGTCTGTACGTTTGGTGTTTTGTGATCAACCAGTTTCACTCTGAAAATGAAGAAAAAAAGAATGATATGATGAGGCAAAGTGGCTGCTGAACTAATGGAGGCTTTTTCCAGAGGGTGAAAAATGGGTAACTGATGTGTTGACCTCCAATGTTACATGTGCCTCCTACATTGCACGCTAACGGGAAAGAAATGGCACAGATAGATAGATAGACACATTTTAAACTCCACATATCAAAGACACACACTCCCTGGGTGGCTCTGGAATTGATAAATAAGTCAGGTAAGTAATACAAAATTAGGGTTTCAATTTTTTCTTTTTTTTTTTGCTCAATCAAAATACTCTAAATTGTCTATGAAGTACTTTTGTAGCTGTAAGGTTGATTATAATGAAATGGCAGTGTTCAGGCTCAATATTGTATAATGGCTACAGTCAAGTACATGTCAAACAGCTTGTCTCTAGTGATGAGGAACCCTTATTATTTTTGTCTGATTGCATTTTAAAAACAAACATGGACAACTGTGTTACAAGTTTATTTCTGGAATACAAACATTTTGCATTAATATTAAGATACTATATAAAGATTAACTGGTGCTTTACTGATAATGTGCCAATGACTAAACCACATGATTTCTTTGTCTGATTATTAAATGAATCCCAGGGCTACAAAAATGAATAAAACACTTGTTAATGTGTGACTATATAGCTAAACAGTAAAATATGTGTGTTTAATAAGGGTATCTTACTGAAAACATACATACATGGCACAATATTATACTATATATCAGTTAGATTCAATCTTGAAATATTTGCATTGTGTTACCACTCTCAGGCCAAGCATTATCAAAACTCTAATGGTCTCAAAATACATTTAAATGATGCTAAAGTACATCTCCATCATGGCATTCTTGCAGAGCACTCAGAAGGTCTCAAGTTCAAATCCCTCAGCTCCTCATTTCCACCATAAAATGTTTGCTTGGGAACCTACATAATTCACTCTCAAGCAATCATTTCATTCACATAAAAGCATTTTGCTGTCTTTCCAGAAGGCAACATATCTATATATGAAATGCAGTATTCGAACAATGTTGAAAAATAGAAACTTTTCTTTAGCTTATATGTGAGTTCACTTAAGCTGCATCGGAATGGTACAGTTGCCATGTGCATACCCCACTTCTTATATAAGGATCTATATGATGTGTAAATAATCCATTTTGTGGTTTCTGTTCACCAAAACTAACTCATAATGCTGAAATGGAAGTTGAGAGGAACAAATGGAATGGTGAGGGGTTGAAGACTATGTTACCAAAAAATGACTAAATTAGTAAATGGATAGACACTGTAGATAGACGGGGATGGCTGGACCTAAGGAGACAGGGGTAAGGGAAGCAGAGAAAGAGAGGATTAGTCCCTGTTGGGAACCACTGTGGTTTTCCCATCTGCTGTGCATCTTTTAACCTTGCACGCTCCAGCCGAAAATAGATTAGTTTGAAGTGTTTAATGCATGTGGGTGTACATACAGTAACAGGGTGAGAAAAGGTGAGAGAGCTAGAGAGAATATTCTTAATATTTAGTCACACAACATGTGCATACATTTGCACTCATGCATTCCTACATATATACATCATTATTACCTGGATGTCTCTCCTTGTAAGTGTGTTAGCGAGCCATACCTGAAGGCAGATTTTGGTTGTGGTTAGTCAGTTCTTTCCTGTGCTGCTGTCCTTGCCTCATGGCGAGGTTAAACACTGTGCATTACAACCAGTCATTCTCATTACATTATAAGATGAGTAATGTTTGGCAGTGGCTGCTACAGTTTAACTTTACTGTTACTGCCGTGTGCCCTCATCATCTCTGCAGACATTACTGTTGTCATTGGAGGACCATCATCATCCTCATAAATATAATCATGTCACTGATGTTGATGTTTTTTGCCTTTGTGGCTGCAATCATTATCATTGCTACAAGTTGCTTCTCTTGTTGTAATTATAGTAATCCTTTGTCTCTGTCACCTTCACGGCCATCATCTCCTCATCAGCACTCACACATTATTTGTCTTGTCCACCTACAGTAACAATTGTTGTCATTGTCTTTCCATGTTGCTATTATTATTATGTTCGCCGCCCCCCCTACTAAAACCCAAACAACTAGGCAACATTCCAATCCACAAGGACCTCACTCTTTCTTTTAAACCCAGCTTACTTACACATGACCATTATTTGTGCCTCAAACACAATATTTGACATCTATATATCAATGACTCTGTAGCAATTTCTTGCAAAGTGTTCATGAGCTTCTTTTTCACTATCAGACATCATAAAAAAGATTGGTGATGTGTTCCGCTCAGATCCAGTTACAGTTGCAGAAACGTTTGAAAAAATATATATCATTATATTGAATTGAATCATTTCCCCTGAATCACAGCCACACAACAAAGTTTAACTGCTCTAAGATGCTTAAAAATGTCTCGAGAGGTATTTTACTAGTTGATTGCATGCCGATTGCTCAGTGAACACAATTCATTATCACTAAGTAATTGTCACTGTTCTCATCTTGGGCTCTTAATTTAATTTAAATTGTACCCCAAGTCTGACATAAGCCATGAATCATGGCCTGATTTAATAAAACAAAAGATTTCTGAGAGTTTTGTTCCTTGGTTGATGGATTCATTGATCATCCAAGACATGGTTTCTGCTAAAGGTGCCTTTAATAATAATGAAAAAATCAACAGTGCCAGCAATCGTTGACATTTCCACAGCATTGACCCTAAGTAGCAATCATACAGCTATATACACTATGAATGTACCAATAGTTTCATGGCAAAGAATGTTTGCTTCAGGTTCAAATTTAATTACATTCATAGTCTCAAAACACGAAGCACTTCCTGGAAACATTTCCTGTGGCCCTGTCTACCATTTCCACTCTGCTTCACTTGTAATTTACAAATACTGCTTGGGCCACTTGGAGAATTTAGCAACATGACGTGACAATTTTCCCAAAAACATGAAAAGCCACTAAGTTTCACAGAGACTGTTATCTACTATTAAAGATGTACAATTTCAGGGGAGAGCAGAAGGCTTTTGCATCGCTCATCCTTTCCCTTCAGTAAAACGGTGATGTTTTTACGAGTCTGATGAATATTTTAACTTTTGGGGCAATTACATGACTCTAAATGATATGAGGCATACTTTGGCTAAGTTAAAATATGCAGGAGCTGTGAAAACATGATGAGTGCCATACAATTTGCATGTGTGACATAAACACTTTCTATATATGTTACAGTAACTGTGCTCTCATTGTGTTTCTCACCTTTGTTGTTTTATCTTTCTGCACCGCCTGAAGTATATGTTCTTCATTTACAGTCATCTAGCTTTCTCTGAAATGTTAACACTCAAGAAAGATATTCCATTTGAACAAAATCATGAGCACATGATTAACAGTTTTGTGCAAGATACACATGATCTCTGAAATTGTAAATGTACTCTTTAGTATTCAAATATTCAACAGTAATAGTTAATGCACAGCTGCTACAGTACAACAATGCACTTTTACACCTTCTTTATTTTATCCAGACATGATAGGATACAGTGTAATAGACAATAATTGATAGTTATCACACATTAGGGATCATCATTTTAAGGCAAGGCAGTTTTATTTATATAGCGCATTTCATACACAATGGCAACTCAATGTGCTTTACATAAAACAGAAAAACATGCAATTTGAGAAACATTAAAACATACAATTAATCCCCCACACCCCCACACTAATAATAAAAACAAAGTACAGAAAAATAGAAAGAGAGAAATAAAATGCTAGATTTAATTGGACTAATCCTCAAAAAACACAAAAAACTAAAAATTCAGACTAGCAAAAACACTATATAGTTACATTTACACCATGTACACTATATCTTCCATCGTATACAGTGACCAGATGTTCCAGTTTCTCGAGTATTGTCCCGGTTTTAAGCTGGGTATCCTGAGTCCCGACAAATATTCGTAAAACAGTAAAATGTCCCGTTTTTCAACATTCATTACCAAATTGTTTAGATTTTTCCACTAATTACAATAATAATGATAATGTTATCCTTATTTTCAGCACTTCCACAGATGGTATCATGTTTTGTCCTACTAATTATTACTTCATTCAATATAAAGCTTACCCAATGCACCGCATATCAGAATTCAACACAGATTTGTCTGTATGTGTGTCAATCAATCAGTGTGGGGTTGTGGCTGTTGCTATCCTATGATGCCTGCAGCTCTTGCTGACAGAACCTGCCAATTCCTTCTTTTGTAGAGGACTCAGCAACCTCATAAGATAGATCCTATTAAGACGGTCAAAGATAAGTGCTGGTTTACTTGAGAGGTGAGAGCACCAGAATAGAAAGTCTTACTATGAGGAAAGACCGGGCATAATTTAATGCAGTCCTGAAGCTTATTCCACCTAAAAGATGAATGCAGTTTTTGCCAGTTGTGTATTCATATATGGGATTTCCAAGGTAATGCATTCTTGTGAACAGGTAAGGTATCCCATATTTCTAAGTGTTAAAAATGATGATAAATAAAATGGTTGTTTATTTAGGATGGCTTTATAAATAAAAACAAGAGCATGTTGTTCCCTTCGAGTGGTAAGTGATGGCCAGCCTACCCTCTCATAGAGGATAAAATGATGGGTTCTAAAACTGTCAACTGTAATAAATAAGAGAACTGTGATGTACAGCATCAAGGCAATGGCATGCATGTAAATTACATCTGCATGGTCAAGTAATGATAAACATGCTGCCTGTGCAATCTGCAACCTACATCTAAAAGAGAGGCATTGCCTGTTTGTTATTAACAAAAAAACAAATGCAATTTAAAGGTAAAGTCAGCAATTCTGACCCAATACACTTCATTTCAAATTTAGTGATTATCTCCTTGGCAGAGAGTCAGTGTAGATGGACTGTTGTGCTCACATTAGCTACAATTTGTTTCCCTTTTTTGAGAGGAACAGAAGAGACGACAGCTGACTCATTGACTGGATTCTGCCATATTTCTGTTTCAGTCATTGCCTTGCCTTGAATTTGAAGGGCAGAGCTTCTGAAGGAGGATGAAGGGTTAGGGTTAGGGTTTGGCTGTGTAGTTCAAATGTCATCAAATCTTTATCCAGAATGACTGACTCTACCTTTAATGCTTTGTCATTTTAATAATTGCGAACTCGTGACCAGCTTGTAGAATAATGTTATGATGAAGATGTAAGTTAAAGCTATCTATCTATCTATCTATCTATCTATCTATCTATCTATCTATCTATCTATCATTCTATCTATCTATCTATCTATCTATCTATCTATCTATCTATCTATCTATCCAAGGCAAAACCATCTTATCAAGTCTTATACTGATGTCACATGACCTGTGTCACTTCACTTGCCTGATAATTATTATAGCCACTAGATGCCAGAAACTTAAATAGAGGTAATTTTTGTTGGCCTGCATTTTAGACCTTGGGGTTGATTTTTCTTGTGAGGATAGGCTGTTCTAACATGTAAAAGAGAAAAAACAACAACAATAAAATGTATTTAACATGTTTCGTATATATATATATATATATATATTTTTTTTTTCTTCTTTTCAGCTGTCACTTTATATTCTGTCTCTCAGCTGTACAGTACACACACAACTGCACACACTGCAGTAGCAATATCATTTCACTGTTTCTGCGTCTGCGACCCATGGGGTTCTTTGCTAACCCTCCTGTCACTCATATATGCAACAAACAAAAAAGAAAACCTCAACAAAGTATTGAGTAAGCAGTTTCTATTCTGCTGACCACAATGTCCCTCCACTCTGGCCAATCACACTGGGATGAGTTACTGGGTGCCATGGACACACACAAACATGCCCAACACTGTGTGTGTGGGAGTGCACACGCATGAGATACTAGCATATTGTTTTGTGAGGACACACACACACACACACACACACACACACACACACACACAAAAAGAGTAAAATATATGCCTCCTCACTCTATTGTAAAGTCGTGATATTGGTTTTGTAGGCTTTTGGGGTTATACTGGATTTATTTTGATGTGTTTGCAGGGTGGATATATTAGCATAATCTGGGTCAAAGCCCATGAATGAGGATGTGGATGCATGTTTTACTGTTCTCCCCAAAGACTACAGCACAGCCCACTTCATACATAATTTACTTGACTACAAGTGTCTCTAAGAAGAGATGGTGAGAGAAAGAGAGTGAGAGAGAGAGAGAGAGAGAGAGAGAGAGAGAGAGAGAGAGATAGAGGTAGAGAGAGAGAGAGAGAGAAAGAGAGAAAAAGGAAGATGTCAAAAACTTGCATAGTTACATGTAAAAAGCAACAAGACAGTGTTAATTAAGATATAAGACAAATGTTTTGTCCTAACATTATAATCCCTGTTCTACTTTTTTCCCTCATCACAATCTCACAAAGGGATCTGAAAAGGCCAAAAGGTCAGCCTTGATTATAGAAATCAACCCACAAACCACTTAACAGCAAAACCTTGCACTTGACCAAAAGGTTTACACTCAATTATGACTTGCGCTGGTTATCATTGCATTTTGTTTTTCTAGGTTGCAGCTTGATTTGTGGAATGCTGCAGAACATGATTAGAACACAGACTGACATATTGCTAATGGGACAATATTTATTCATTCACCACCATTCAGCACAAACAGCTTCACATTTGCAATCATTAAATAAAGGTTAAAATATTGATATTATGCTCTGTGGAAATATATGATATTGGTATCTTTCAAACAATAAAGGTTGCTGTGAAGGCATAATTAAAGTTCAATTCTTATGCCAAAACTCACAATACCCAGAATCTATTAAAAATCTCACAGGAACATCCAAGTGCTTGTTCATTTGATGGCTGTTTGGTTTGTATGTACAGTATCTGTAGAGAAAAAGGCAGAATACTCACAGAATATATGTGTACTCTGCGGGTCAGTGTAGAAAGGTTGGCAGTCAGTTATTTACATGCAAAACCTAACCTCCCAACACGTGACTACTCAACTGTAGTCAAAGTGCATGGAATAGGCTTGATATATTACGCTTTTACTGCATGTGCATGTGTATGTGTGTGTGTTTGCGTGCTGGCATTTCAGCATTTGCATGCATTGCCGATCCTTTCAATGTAGCGACATTCAATTTAAGTCACAGTACAAGATACACACTTGATTATTTGGTATGTGTGTGTGTGCAAATGAGTTGAATGTGTTTGTGTACATTTGTGAGTGTTTGAAAGGATAGAAAAAAAATCTGCTTATTCCAGAGAAAGGAAAAATATCAGCAAGCTTTTTTTCTGCACCCAGCTGCATTTCTTAGCTTTTTCTGACCAATATTAGATTTCTGCCTGTATTCAAAAATAACTGCATAGATTTTTCCAGGTCTCCTTTCTTTTTTACAGGCTGGAGTTTCTGCAGGCTAGAACTTATTGTTTTGAAGTTATCATGGATGGGCTCCAGAGTGTATTGAGAATGGAACTCCTGCAAGAAAAGGTTTGAAGGGTAAAGAGAGGAATGAAAACATTGACTGTTATTGTATGTGTTGAACTGAGTTAAAATGCCCTGCCTGACAATGTAGGTTTACAGTATGTGTGCATGCATTGCATACATTAAACATATGTGTTGTTACAGTCTCTTTGTAAGTATATATGAAGGGTACACCATTTTATAGCAAAATGAAGGGGCTATAAATAGTTCTAAATCATACTGCATGGCATGGAAAGGACAGCGAGTCATTACGTATAAAATATTCTCAGTAGAAGATGAGGCAAGGCCATGACACTAGCACATACACATCTGACCCCAGCACACTGTACGCACACACACATCTGTCTAAAAGATTTATACTGAGAGCAATTCAATGAATATAGGTCCTCAGTTTGTGTGTGTGTGTGTGTGTGTGTGTGTGTGTGTGTGTGTGTGTGTGTGTGTGTGTGTGTGTGTGTGTGTGTGTTTGCAATCCCAGATTTTACCATCAATACTTCAGTACTTCCTTTCAGTGTGGCAACATTCAGTTTTAGTATACGCTTTGCAAAGATTCATGTGTGCAAACACGTTAATGAGCGGAAATAGTAGATTCCATATAATGAACAAATTAATGTGGACAAATTTGTTAGGGCCTAGAGCCAGCAACACTAAGGCTAAAAACCACATCATAACTAGTGATGTATTGATGTATGTGACAAACATTTCTTCTACCAGTTATTAGGAGAAAAAAAACTTGAGGTTATAAGCCTCATTTTGATTTTACAGAGGTTTGAAAGAAATCCAGCTGCCACACCAGGCAGGTATGCCACACCTTCTCCTCCTCTTTCTGCAAGGGTTTCCCTTAGTGATAGCTGGGAATGGACAACTCAGTGCAGGTTTTTTTGTTGGTTTGTTTGTTTTTGTTTTGTTTTGTTTTTAATGGAGAGTCTAAAAGGTCTAAGAAATCCAGCTGCCACACCAGGTTTTGTGTTAGTAGCTCACCTGACTCAGTGGGGGCGACTACTGAATATAACAATCACTTTTCAATAATACATGTACTAAATGAAACTTTTGACTCTTTTTTTTAAATGAAAGAAATAATCAAAGTAAAGGATCTAAGCTAAAGGGACTAAGAAATCCAGCTGCTACACCAAGCTTTTATCTGAGTATCTCCTGCACCTGACTTGGTAGTGACTACAGAATATAACAATCACTTTTGAATAATGTATAGTAAATAAAACGACTGTGTGAAATCAAAATCCTATGTTGCAGACAGTTAATGCACTTCATAATATTAAAAAAACAGAGATGGAGACAGGTGAAAAGTACAGTACAGTATATAAATATATTTGATAATGAATTACATGCCAATATTAAATCAAATTGATGCTTTGAAGGCACAATATTGCATTGCCAATGAATTTAGCCATTTTAACACAACTTCCAGTTCTACTTATTTAGGAAATACACTTCTCAAGGAGTTGCTAATATTTTTCCTCACGCATGTTTTTGCCTGTCAATTTACATAAGCTAACATGCCTAACCAATAATGTATTTATTTATTATTAAATTAGTTACAATAGGACGTTTTACATGTTCCTTAAGCTATGCATTGATTCTAATTTGAATCGTTAATCAGTGTAATTTCCAATAACAAAAGCAGAAAAGGCGTTGAAATATTTAAAATACAAACTGCTAGCCTGTAAGGAAGCTATCTGCTGCCAACATTGACTCTCTGGAAAGGTGTTCAGAAAATAACCTACAAGAAAGAATTGGCAATGGTCTCATCTTTCCTGATGTGTGTCCCAGTAATACCTCATTACATTTGACCTGTCTCCATACAAAGCAAATTTTCACAGCACTCCTCCTCCTTCACTTCACAATCCAAAGGGCCTTCCTTACCTTTAAAAGATGTAAGATGCTTCCTGAAGAGTAGGGGGAACAATGAAACTGAAAGGCCGTAAGCATGTCAAATGTGAATCATCTGCGCATATTTATTCATTTGTCATGCACAAGGTCTCCTCAAGCAACATTTATATTTTGCTAGAATGTATCTGTTATGCCTACCACTCATTAGAAATCAATTTGAAATATTTAATAATTAAGAAATATCACATGACTGGTCGTGGTATACTGTGATTATAACACAGCCAAGGGGCATTGTTCGGCTTGCACATAATATACCAACCACAGGAGTAAGATATTGCTTTTATGAAACGTTCATAAATATTACAATATAGAAATTATAGACACAATCCAATAAAAACAGGTTTTATTAAACAATAGTTACATTACAAGAGTCATTTACAGGAAAGTGGTCCTTGCATGTAATTTCTAAGCAACATTATAAACTGCTAAACTAACATTCAGGCTTGTCAGCAATCTTACCAAAGTTTATTTATTCACATTAAAGCGACTATTACCTTTGTGGCATTTCACACAGCACTTTGAAAAACCTTGAACAGCAACAACCCCTCCTCCCTCCTATGTTCTACCTCTGCACTTGTACCTGGTGGATCTCTCTAACATTTTAGAGTGCTACAGTATTACCTTATTAATAGCATTTTAACTTAAACAGAAAATGTGTAAAAATGTAACAAAGGTAAGGGTAGCTTTAATTTGAACATTTCAACATTAATTCAGAACTGTCCAATGTCACTGGGGCCACATTGCAAAGTGTTTGCAGTAAGTTTGTTTGGAGATACTTGATGTGGCGAGGATGCTGCTCCACCTTCTGGAGAGAGCTCTTATGTTTCTCTCACAATGTCCACTTATGGACATGATCTAGCTTACTTCGAGGTCCTCATCCAAAGGCTACTGTGTTGTGGAGACAGTGGTTGGTGTAGCTCTGCATCGTCCGTGCGTGCACATTTTAACTGTGGCAGTGGAGTAATAATTTAAAATAGAATTGTAAAAACATCATAGCAGAGGTATATGCCCATTACACCATGGCTATACCAGTCATTTTGCAAGAGTTTAACCACCAATTGTATAACATGTAACAACATATTTGATTCTAGAATCACAACCATCATGACATAATAGTGAAGATGGAATCATGGAACATTCTGTCATTATGTCAGTGCAGAAAGTGTATGCACATGACAGACCACACATACCACAGTTTGAGACATGAAGAGATAGCAGTCTCCAGCTGAAATGTAGTTAGACAGTGAGTAGGCTAACATCAGCAAATACCCTGTGAGAACAGACCACACTAAAGGTAAGTGCATAGATTTGTGTAGGTGTGCATGTGTTTGTGTTTGCATGCACCAGTGTGCTTTAGGTGGAAACCTCATGTCTGAAGGCCTCTGTCATTGTCACTGTGGTCCATTCCATATTTCTCCTGCCTATGCACCTGAGACGTTTTATTTTATTTGCCTGCCATAGACCAAGGTCTGCATGATTGATGGGCTCACATCAGCCTCTGTCTACCCATTTATCAAATGGCCTGTGTTTAGGATTGGTATTTCTCCCACACACATACACACCAATATAAAAATGCATACAAAGAAGGTTTACTACAACCCTAACCTAAAACCACTGAACACTGAAATCTTATAGGTCATGCTGATTTAATTACATTAGAGACACAACAGAGAATTTGAAACACTTTATGAACAATTTTTGTGCATGCATGCATTAATGTGCATTTTTAATAAGGCAGTTCTTGTCAAGTTTGTGTACACTTGTATGTTGTTTGTGTGTGCCTGTATACACACATACTGCATCTGTATGTGTGTGTATACATGTGAGTTGAAAAAACTGAATAGCATTTCTTACTCTGATTTCACTCTGGCTAGTGCCAAGACATGCAGCTTAGTTTGGAGTCTTGCAGAGATGGAATAAATTATAGCATCACTGTTCTAAATGCCAAGTGTTTATCAACCATTACACTTAGAGTTCATCATTATGAATCTTAAACTGTGAGCCAAATCTGAGAGCAGCGTTAATGTGGAGAGTGATTCAAGAGTTAGCTCAGTTATTTTTAGCAAGTACTACATGAGCAATACATGTAATAGTGCATTCTCCATGGACAAATTTAAGATTACATTCAAGCACTTTACAAAAACATGGGGAGAGATATAGAAAGGTGAGGGGATAGATTTGAGAAGGAGAGGAAGGGCATAAAGGAAGATAAAGCATGGGTAAAAAAAGAAAGGAGCCAGGTAAATGCGTTGAAGGCACTTTCGTTCATGTGGCTAGATTTATACTCTTTAAAGTGTTTTTGGAAGATATGTCACTGAAGATGTGTGACTAGATGAGTATCAGGTGGCATGACTGACAAGGGAAAAAAATGAGAGAAACACAGAGGAGGGAAGATAGCTTATTCAGAAGGTAAAACGGTCCATTTCAACAGTTAAAATATCAGCACAATCAAAATAGCAGAACAATATAATGATTAAAGAAAAAAAAACAGCAGAATGAGTTGCTTCTTCAACATTTCTGAGACCAGAGTTTATTAAGAGGGAGGCGCTACAACTGACCTAAATATGTTCACATTCACTCAAAGTTGCATAATAGAAACCTGTACTGTTACAGCACTTCTCATCATCACTCCTCATCAACACTTTACAGTTCTGTTAATAGAACTCACTTTGTCCTGAGGTTTAATGACAGCAGTGTTAGTATGTATTGCTTGTCATGTTTCATGAGTGTGTTATGACATCAGAGGCGCAGAAAAGATGCTGAGCAACAAATGTGAGTCAACAGGAACAGGGGAACAGGCAGTGTTCAAGAAGCCACTTAGCGTGAAGAGTCATTAATAGGCAATGACAAGGCTGCATAAAGTGGAGCCCTCTGCCTGTGTCATTGGCCTGAAGGAACATCAAGCTCAGCTTTTGTACACTAAATTACTTTATACAGTTAGACAAGCCAACAGGAAGATTCTGTTCAAGGTTATTACGTTTTTGTCAATGCCAGAGTCCTGATTAGGTGATCTCTTACACTTAAACAGATTTCGTGGTTGACTACCCAAGCTACAGCGAAACGAATTGCTTAAAAGAAGAGGGTGGCTCAGACTTAGATTTGGAAAATCAGTATTTGGAAATAGGTGGCTGCAGAGGCTGGTTTAGAATGTTTTTAGCTGATTTTTTTATTTGTTTTTTTTAATTTTTAACCACTACAACCATTTATTTTTTGACAAATGATATAGTAATATAGTATGTATCCTTAAGTGACACATACTAGATTTCCTCAGGGTTTTAGCCACATCCCATGGCTTTCATCTGTTTTCAGTTGTCTCATAGATGGTATAGCTGTCATTACTGTATGTTAGCCCGGTTCTATAGTTTGCTAACATGATAACAACAAATACATGGTCTTATATGTGTAATTTTTGTATGTGTTCAACAATAGCCTCTGGCCTCTGGTAGTACCCTGTGGACATGTTTTACATATTTCTTTCTCTCAAAAACAGTTTTGTGCTTGTTGGTGGTCAAACACTTTATGCAGCTACTTATTTTGAGTTGTACCTGTTTTGTTCATGCATTGCCTAGAAACATTAGAAAATAGAAAATACAGTGCAATAATTAACCATGCATTACTCATGATAAATATTTCTACATTGATGTTCTACTATAATGCATGCAGTATCTGAATGATTACACTAATGGGACAAATATGTGTATCATTTATCCATGGACTAACAAGGTCACAGTGGTCTTCATGGCACAGGTGTAGTACTGATTGAATGCATCTACAACAAATTCTCAAGTAGTGTCTGCAGCCTACATTTGTCTCATCATGACAATTCAGTATGAGTCAGTGGTAGTGTAATCCATATACCCAGACAAAGTGGGTCTATTTTGTTCACCTGCATGTACCCTTGAACACCCAGCTGGTTGCATAGGATTCACAGACAATCAATAGGCAGTGTGGCAGGTGGGCACAGATTACTCTGGATAATGATGACAATAAAATAATTGAGAAGGATACAAAGAGGGGAGAGAAAGAGTAGAAGAGAATGTGAGACAGAAGATGTAGGGTGGGGGCATGAGATGCTTAAACATTAACAGTCTGGAGTCAAAGTCACCTTCATTAAATTGTCACGTTCTTAATGTCTTTGTTACATAAATGCATTTTGTCTCGCCTTCTGTATCTCTATTTCCCACTGTGTGTGCGCGCGTGTGTGTGTGTGTGTGTGTGTGTGGCCCAGGTATTACAGCATTTTGTAGGGACGTATATGTTAACACAGTCATAATAACACTAGCATGTCCCCTTAACATGAATGTTTAGGGTGAAGACTTAGCTTAAACTTATTGTTAGTTTACAGTTATATTAAGGTTAGGTTAAGTTTAAGGAGTTATGGTGACATTGGTAGCAGTTATTTCACACTTCAAGCAGTCTAATTATACTTTAAAATAGTGTGATTCATGCATGTATTTTGTATTTTGTTTCCTTTATACTGTGCATCTTCCACCCTGTGTGTAGTGTGTGCATTTGTGTAAACTGTACAAACTAAAACCGAATCACTTTTACTTAAGCTGCTGATGTTGTGTTGCAGAGTGTAACAAACAGCTGTGCATGGAACATTAACAATGCATAATGTGCATCTATTACAGTGCTTATTTTAAATTTACCACCATGCCACAACTCTTGCTGCTCATTTCTCCCTGTGTTCTACATTTTTTGTCTTTCTACCCTTCTCTTAACACTTATTTCCATTCTCCTCGTTATCTTTAATTGGTTGGAAACATCATCAACTTTATCTGAAGGCATTGTTTTCCTGCTTGGTGGTTCTAGTACATAGCATGTTGCAATGGTTCAGTGCCAACTCTCTTTTATGTTGTCAGGGATCTGTCTGTGTCAGTCTCTGTGAAAACAGAGTCAGAAGATAAAGAAAACTAAAGACTAAAGAAAACAGTGTAACACCAGGAAGTTGTGGGTTTCATCAGTATGAGTCTTAAGGCATCTCTTGTTCCAATTAGTTTGCATAAAACAGACTGAATTTGTAGGTGTCTTTGGGAGCTATGGGGAAAAAAATCAAAAACTCATTACCACTGATGATGTTTCTGGTACTCAGAACATCATCTTGAAAGTAAATGTTTGTCTGCTCGTACAATTAGCAGCAAATTACTATTAAATAAGTATAATTCAAGGTTAGTGTCATTCTCTTTTAATCATGTTGGTACTCTTTTAAAACATGCTGGTGTTTTTTGTTTTCCACAAAACCTTCTACAGAATGAGATAAGTGCTTGAAAAAATATGGAGTGCAGGTAAATGGTGTCTGCTAGAGCTTGGGAGCACAATCTGCACTGACCTTTAGCAGACTCATTCATGTGAAACAACCTTGCAAGGGAAACCTTTGATGTAGACAGACATATCAGAATCACTGATAAAGAGGGAGATTCTGCTCCAGTAAACACAAGTCAGTTTAATTATTCTTGCTTTCCCACCAGCTAATATTGTTTACATTAATTGTTTAACATATTCTAATGGGGTGCAAGGAGTATAAACTCTTTAGGTCTTATTACATTAACAACAGAAGGCTGGAGCGGTATTGGATTTAATTACTTTTATGTTTGCTTCAATAATTATTCAGTTAACTTTTTTTTGCATTCTTCTGATCTCAATTATTTTGCAATCTCAACATAACAATATTGGTTATATTGTGATCACATAATACACAATGTCTTCTTTTGGTTATGTAAAATAATAGAGTAGATTCTGGTATGTTTTTTGTTTTTTTACCAGTTGACAATTATCAGCCCCTGTGGGAACATGATAGGAATAACTGATATAATTGTGTGTGTATTGGTTGTGACTGGCAACACTTGCTCTCCAATATGAGACACGATGGGTGGTGTTAAGAGGGGGGGGGCGGCAACTCTGATACTTGCCTCTCTCCTGAGTCCATTTTTAATACTTTTGAATATGTCTGCAGTGGTTTGGGGAAGATCTGATTGAGCAGCACAGTATGATTTGCAACAGCAATTAGCCTCCACACTCAACTAGTAAGCACGGTTGGTGGTTTGATGACTACTGGCTGTCCTGGGATTGAATCTCTTGTGGCTGGATGTATTTATGTCTGTGATGTGTGTGCGTAGACATCAGCCTAATGGGGAAACCTTAATCCTGTTTTTCAAGGACTGACATGGATGTGTAGTGGGCTCCCTTCCATGTCTTCTCAGATGAGATGTGATCAGAGGTGGATGTTTGTTTTAGACTGCTTGTGGTATTGTTTGAAATCAAAAAGTGGTCAGTTAGTGTAGCCAGCATCTTGCTTCAACCCCTTAGGCTTTGCTCTAGGGCAAAGGATGTGTGAATTACAAGAAAGGTTATGTATTGTCACTCTTGTTCTATGAGTTGAGAGTATGAGAAACTTTGTCACTGATTCACTACATAAAGTACCAATATATAACTGAGTAGCCCTTCCCTCACCTTCCAAGCATGTAGGATAGTCTACAGTAGATACAAAACTATAAATGTAAAAGGCACTCTCTAGAGTCAGTGTTTGGTTTGTCTATTCTGGGCTACTGTAGAAACATGACAATGGACCAACTCCCAATGTAGTCATAAAGGCTACATTATAAAGTAACAAAAACACAACAATTCTTATTTCCATGGGATTATACACTAAACACACTAATAAATATGATATCCCATTTCTGCCAAATCCATTCCGCTAGATACCACTATATTCGTCACACTGGACCTTTAAGTTGCTGACTCTGCGGAAGACAACTTAGGGTATTGTAGCCATTTATATAGCCTGTACCAGGAGGGTTTGATGTGATGCTCTGGAGAAGTGAATGGGCAAGCTTATAGGGCTTGTTAGTGGATACCCTCACTATAAAAACAAGGGTTACAATCAAGTAAACAATACAGGCAAGACAGGAGGTACTCTGGAACAAGATGAAGCAATAATAAATGTACCATTAAATATATTCTCAAAAGAGAGAGAGAGAAAAAACTTCTCCTCTCTCTGTCTCTGTCCTGTAGATTTGTACTCTTCCTTTCAGTGGCTCTGCACTGGGACCAATCAGTGTGTTTTTGCTGAGGTGCAAGACTGTGTGTGTATGAGACAGAGTGTGCATGTGTGCATGAATATGTGTGTATTCAACAATCCAACACTCTGGGGAGTTGTTTAAGGTATCAGAGGCGTTCTGAGCTAAATCCTTTGATGTTACTCATCCCGATTTCAGAGGACACCATTACATTGTCTAATGTGTGTATATGAGTGTTGAACTTCACATTTGTATATATTTTGTACTTTAAGTGTGTATTTTCATGTTTATTTTAATATGTTCACATATGCAGTTGTGAGTGCTTTCTACAGTGAAATGCACTCTTGACAGTCTGCACAGCCTGATTGTACAGTGGTGTGTGTGTCTGTGCGCTCTATGAGCAATTTCCGTGGCTAAAGTAACCTTTGAAGTTTCTTTCATTAATTAACTATTTCAGACTTTTAAAAAAAATATCACAGTCAATACTACAGCATACTTCATAGTTTCAATCAGTGACTGGAATGCAGACATACTTTTTAATATGATATACAAGGTCTTTGATATTAATAATTAGAAATGTCAATATAATAACAATCATGTTTGAAAGAGATGATACAGATTTTTAGAGTTTTTAAGTTTTAAAGAGGAAGGTAGCACATCAAGGGTTTGTAAATATATGGAAAAAAATATGAAAATATAATGTTTTAGCTTGGTTTCATGTTAAGCTTGTAAAAACCTAATAAAAAGTGTGTGTCACACTTTCAACTCCTTTTCTAAGCCTGTTTGTTTGGGACTCCAATGACCTGAAATTGCACCTGTATTTCATCTGTCTAGATCAGTTATTTGGACTGGTTCAATGTTAGTCTTAATACTCTTGTCAGTCCCTGACCAAGGCACTAGCAAAATAACTGGAGTTGGTCCCTTGATGCTGCACTGCAGCTGCCCACTGCTCCTAGAGTTTGTGTATAGGATGGGTCAAAGAAAATCAATTTCCCACAGGGATCAATAAAGTACTTCTCCTTCTTCTTCTTCTTCTTCAATTCATCCCAAATGCAAGGCCACAGAGCACATATCATATTTTTTGTTGAAAGAGACCCAGATTTGAGAACTCAACAAAATCAGATAAATCCCTCTTATGTAAGCTGAAGTGGGCTTCTTTTACTTCCTTGCAAACATATGACTAACTGCATTCTGTTATGGCACTTGTGTGGTTGTAGAACATTCTTAAGTACTAGGCTTGGGTGGTATCTATTTTTTCATACCCTCATGCCTTCATGCAATTCCAGTGGAAGTGGAAATACAGACAGCACTAATACGTTTTGACTGCATTGAAAATCAACCTTTGGGATTTCTAAGTACCCTGGTATACTGCAATTCCGTGACACTGCCCAAACCTAAGAAGTACACCAACTTTTGTACTTCTTTAATTCCCTCCTCCAGCCAAGCTCTCCATTCGTCCCCAGTGTCCAAGTATATAGTCTCCTGCTGACCACTCTGGTATCTTAGGGCTGGGTGAGGTGAAAATGGGCCCTATATCCACCATAATTACTGACCAAAGCCCAAGGGAGAATAGTGGGCTGGAGAGGAGATAGCAGGAGCTGAGAAAGGTGTGGGGGTGGGAGCTTGAGGATAGGTTCTTAATAGGATATTTGCTATATTGGTAAAAGTTGATGGTGGAGATTAAAGATGTGGGGGAATGATTAAAACTGTGAAAGATTAAAATGGCTGCATACTGTATATCACTTAATTGGAGAAAGTGAGAGGAAGGGAGGCCAATATACTATAAAATCTGATATAGTTGAGTAACTTCAATAGATGAGCTGTTTTACTGATAATGTAACTAGTTAATTAATACACTGATTAACCTGCTAATAGATAATACATTTAGATCATGTGTTATCATTTTTACACCTCCCTTGACACCTTTGATCCCCACACACTATTACATGTAAATGACCTGGAGGGCAGTGAAGCATATCTACATGCATCCAAGTCTCACATTAACTTGGTGCTTAAATGAAATATCTGGTGTCTGACGCACACTCCGTGAAAGTACATGTAATTAATTCAATGAGATAAACATACAAAGGTACAGAATCCCAGGGGAAAAAAACCCCACCCACCTCCGACCGTTCTGAATGTTACAGCTGCTGTCTGCTAAAAGATGTCAGACACATAAACACAACATAAACACATAGTATTCCTGTGGACTATGTGCCTGGATGTTAATGTTGCAGGATTGTACCTGTTTTTAATGAAGAAATAATGTTTTTAATTAAAGAAAATGAACTTAAAACAATGAAAGGTGACAAAAATATGACTTTGACATTTTTCCACTATCCCCAGTGAACATTATACCCTTGCATATCAGGATTGTAAATATGTTATGGAACCTTCCAGATCCATAATAACTACTGATTAAAGGGAAAATCACGGTGCCTCAGACAACAGGAGCGGGCTATTATTAAAGCCAGACTATCTGTGTGAGAGAGAACACTGAGAGAAACAAAAACAAACATGAAAGAGAGAAAATAAGACAAAGAGAGTGAGAGAGTGAGACAGAGTAAGAGGTAAAATGGGAGAGATGTCCCATCCGATTAAGAGTCCCTCACTAGTGAGGCACCGAGGTTTGGTTTGTGAATTATGAATAGCAATATATTAAATATGAATGGGTCCCTCCCAGCTGTAGGCCTACAGCAACAGAGTGAATGGGGGGTGTCTGTTGGTCTTTCTGTCTGTACAAATGCTCACTCCACTAACTCAACAAAAACAAGGATAGAAACATGCAAATGCATTACAATTCACAGTTATGAGAACAAACTTAGATTCAAAAATATTCTTGTGTTCGGAGATGCTTTTATACATATATATATATATATATATATATATATATATATATATATATATATATACACGTCTAAAGTTAGAAATGCATCAAGTGTTTTTTTAATGAGTTGTCAAATTTATTATTTTTTGTTTAATTTTACAGTGATTTGGGAACTAAAAACCTTTTTTTTTTGTTTTTCAACATAAATTATTTTCTATTTCATAAATGGTATGTTCATGGTTGTTATGCAATTAATGTCAAAAGAGTAGATTGCCTGGTATTTAAATGTAATTCTGCACTAGGGAGATATGAGTCCATGCTCACTCTACTGAATCTAACCACTGATAATACATTTCAAAAACTCTTAGCACAGCGCTTTTTTATTTTAGCTATTTTAGATCATTTTTATCATTATGAATTGTTTTTATCATCTGAGTACAGTTTGTGATACAATTGATTTTTTTTATGAGTGACAGTTGCATTGTCTGCCACTACCATTGAACCAATGTGCTTCATTTGCTATGTCCCAGTCCTAACCTACCTGTTGGATATAACAGTGCTCAAAGAAAAATATATGATACATTTAGAGAAATAATGATAACAAAATAAACAACAAGTCATGGTGCAATATTTAAGTTTCATTAAAAGTAATTTAACTTTGAAAAAAAGCATGTAGTAAGTCAACAAGAATAGACACTCATAACAACATAGTGAGTATGAAATAATATATTGTTTTGATGATATTAAACAATGCTGTGGAAATCCATCCATATGTAGGTAGCAGTAATGGTGCTTTGTACCTTGCCTTTCCCTGGCTCATTATTTTCCCTTTATTTGTTTAACACTCTGTTATTGAGACCCAGCCATTTTGTTTGGGTATGTCCAGTCAAAATGCATAAGTCAATTTATTACACACTTAGTTAGCACACCATTCTTATTTTCTTGTCATGAGCCTGTAAAATCAATGGTTAATCATCACCACTTAAATGCACAACAAAGGCTGAGAACAAGTCTGGGTTGTAATTAAACATTGACCTCAATGTAACAATTCAGACATGCTTCCCTTCATCACTTTCTTCCTCTAACATTGCCCTTTTCTCTCCTGTCTGGCACTCCCCTCCTCTCTACTTCTATGGCTTCTTGCCAGAGGGAACATATGCAATTATACCACACAGCACCCTCACAATGTACTCATTTTACAGTCACATACTGTATATATAGAGAATGTGTGTACATATAGGCTGCATTAAATGTACTATAGTTAAATAGACTACATGCTGTCCAGGGTTTCTACACAATATCCTTTCATGATGCTTATATTTTGTTACACATGTCAAGTTTGCTTAGTTCTCTGTCTGTTCTCTTCGTTGTCGACTGTTGATAAAAATTAAAAACAACACCAAGAGTTCATTTTTTCATGGTTGATCCAAAACTATTCGTTATTATGAAGAGCAAATGTTGATGTTGATAACTTTGCTCCATTTTGTTGGGATTAAGTTTAATGAATCCTCAAAAAGAAGCTTCAGTGATTTCATTAATGTTTTGACAGTAAATTAAATAGCTGAAAAAACTGCAGGCAACGATGAGTGTATTGAATAATTTCACAAATGTCTTAAGGGCACAATTTCTCCTTTCCATTTTGTTGTTAAATAATGATACATTTCTACCCAATTAAAGTCAAATAAATTAGATATTTTACCAAGCTGTTAATTTCAATGTAGAAGCTGTGATATATACACTATTTCAAAGCAAACTTCTATGCTGATGACATGCTTGTAAGAATGTGTAATAAATACAAATCAAATCTTAGATCTAGTTAAATTTATAATTTAGACAGCAACCACATCTTTACAAAATGTAAATAGTGTTCCTTAGTTGAACTCTAAACATTGACCTAACAAGATATTGTTCTGGTAGCTATAAATTAACAGTCAAGAGTGGTTTTATATAACAGGTGGGAGTCAGCTCAGACCAAATTGAATTGAGGGTGAATGCATTTATGTTACTGCCCCTGAGTTTAGGATGAGTCATGAAATATAGATTTATATATTATTTTATTTAAGATATTGGTTTTGATATATAAAACATGCTTTAAAGCATTTTGACACCTACTGTATTTACCATGTAAACATTAACAAATACAATAAGTAAAAACAATATATAACTAATTGACTAAAGGACAAAGAATTACAACTTCAAGAGATGTTGCCTGATTGTAGCCTGGTTTTCATTTGACTTCTTTAATCTTTAATATCCACTTTTTGCTTTGTTAAGGTAAATGTACTTCATGCTACTCTCTTATTTCTTATTCTGTGACTCTGTCCTCTTCATTCCAACAACTCAAGATTTCAGTCAATAAAAATGTAATAAAAACCTGGATGATGACCATAACAATCCACAGCACTGCCCAAACATCAAGTTATGTTTAAATGAAATGATTTGAAAACATGCATTTATATGTATTTTCCAACCAGTTCATGAACTTACATAAAACATGTCTACTATTGCCTCCTTGTGTTTCTCTCTGCTTGTTAAGTTCCAGCTCTGATAAAATAATGCATGGCAAACAAGCTAATAAGATGAGTATGCTGTGGCTAATTTGGCATATAAATTAGGAGAACAAGTAGAGGAGGGAATGATTATGCTAATTCCAGAAAAATATTACAGCTACACAAGTTACTGATGAAAAATATGATATTTGTTTTTGGCTTTAAATACAAATTATTTTATAACTCTATGACAGATTAGATAATAAATTACCCACTAAATTTAGATATGAAATGAACTGACTCATGTTAGTTATATTCAGCAAAGACATTATTATTTTAAGTATAGAGTATGATGATCAGTAGTACCTTGGGATTTTGTAGGGACATGTACCATTCATAAATCAGAAGGCCTAAAAATGGTAATCATATCTTATCAATTAGCTTCGTGTTCACTTGTCTCTTTACATCTTTCACTCTCTGTCTTCTCATCCGCTGGTACTCTACACTGCATGATTCAATTCCGTAAAAGTGGAGTCTCAGAGGAGGATGAAAAGGCAGGGAAGGCTGAGTTTCCCATCTGTGACTTCTCAAATATTGATGTCTACACAATCCAATCTATACCTTTGCTAAATCCAACTGATGACACGCCTCCTGTACATTTTGAGCTTTGTGACTGTTGAACTCCCATCACGCATGCCACTCATATCTTACCTTATGTAAAAAGAAATACATCACTGAGATATTTTAAAGTACTTGTACCTGGAAAATATCAAACCCATTTGAAATGAAATGTTTCTGCACATACATTTAACAGTGAAAAAAAGTATAGATCATATTCTACATTCCTATATTCTTGGCAAAGTCATACTTTTTTCATGGGTCCTGGATATATGGAGATGGTTCAGACGGATTCCACACATTGCCTATGGCAAGCTTCTATCCCTATTAGGAGTGTGGTTCCATGCTGCTGACAGTTGTAGCATGTCAAATCAATTTATCTGGGTTCATGTTCTGTTATGGTATGTGACAGCACTGCAAAGATCACTGAAGTGTGGATACGAAAAGGATTATCTGTTGGCCTCACTTAAAATCGTCATTATACTGGACTTCTTGTGCTCACATGCACTGCACAAAAACACAAGGTGCTTTTCAGTTGCGGTAGAATTTGCGTCATTGAGCATTGTGTCTGCGTAAGTTTGTAGCATGTACGCTTATGTGTGTGGCTACATACGACCCCATGAGCAATTTAGTCACATTAACATGAAACATGTTAGCATTTTAGCTTTATCTATTTTTCAAATCTTTGCAGAGTTTCAGTGTTGTTTCTCTGTGTCTGTCACACAGGCACACACATAAATGTGCTCACTTGTGAGCTATCAGTGTAGTTTTATGCAGATCCTTAAATCATCAACCTGGGTGTGTGAACATGAGTGTGAGTGTGCACATATGGGATCAATTTACACTAAGGCATGTTTTTGGAAGAATCTGGACACTGATTCATAATGGCACAGCACCATCTTGGGGTAGACTATAAAGTACACACACACACACACACACACACACACACAAACACAAACACACACACACACACACAAGAGAAGAATGTGTTTAGCATTTCCTCATTAAGGAGCAAATAAGAGAAAATATGAGAGAGGAATAGTTGGATGGAAAGACGCATAAAGAAGTGAGACACTTCCAGTTACTTTGCAACCTCTACATGCATACAGTAAAACCACACATGTACACACAGCTATTTACACTATGCATACTGGGTTGTGGATTAATGAAATAAATACTTGCTAGTTGCTAGTTAGAAAAAAAAATTAAGGTATGAGAAGCACTAGCAACAATGCATGTTGCCTTGATTGATAAATGACCAGATTGAATCTTCTGAAGGACCTTCTTCCACCACAGACACATCTAAACTACGAGACATTGCTTTTTAGTAATACATTTATTAGTTTTCTGTTGTTGTTTTTTTTTTTTTAATGAAAAGCAAACCAAGGAGGGAAACATATCAACATATCTACTGATTCAGACCAAAGCAAACTTTCAATCTTGCTGTGGGTACTTCCCTAAAAGTTCCCATGAAGGCAGGATAGGGGGGATTACATACATGAATTAATTCCCAAAAACTGTCAAATGAAAGAAACAGAATGACATAACAACTCTTTAAATGAGAGCATTTGCAGATGCTGGCTTCTTGGCTGCATCACAGGAGTGCCATGTCCCTCAGCTATAAGCTTTTGTCTTTGTTCCTCCCCAGTGTGTTATCACAACTCTATGCACACTTTTATCTGTCTCTGTTACACTGGGGATATTTGGGTATGTTCTTTCCTTTTATTCCGGAACAGAGTCGCTTTGGAATGGGGGAGATCAACCGGAACACTGGTGCCAATCTCAATCTGACCTTCCGATATCGGATGCCTGCGGAAATACAATTATAATTAAATCTTTATCTTCCCTCCTGACTCTCACAATGATTAAATTGCAGTTGGGGGTATATAGTTCTGTGACTGTTTCCGCTTAATGCGATGCAAGCTCTGTCTACTTTATTTATTTATAATTTCTGCCCTAGACAGTCTGAGTTATGTATTCTTTGCTAGAGTTATTATGCCTCATCATCTCTAAATGAGCTGGAATGGATATCTCAAACTAAATGAGTCTACAGTAAGCATACTGAATGTTAGGCCAGTCGCTGCCAGCAGTTAATCTTTTTCATTATACAGGAGACAAAAGTCGTAAAAGAAAAAGAAATCTGTTTTAGAAAGTCTATTCAAACTGAGCAATATGTTAATAGTGCTGTTATGGTACTCAAATAGCATTTCTTTGCCTTTTTTAAATTTCTATGGACCTGAATATCATGATTATATATGTATTTATTCATTTTGCTGTTATCTAAGTGCATTCGCTAGTCTCCACTTCCTTGCTTGTTAGTATGATTGATGGCGATGGTGTCTGCTGGCTATCCTGAGACAGTAGTGTACCTTGGATCCCCTATAGGTGGGAATCTCCTCCAACATTTTCACGTTTTAAAGGCAGTTATAGGTGTGGTGTTTTTTTTTTTTTTTTTGGTCTGATTGCTGGACTGTGTCAGGGCAGTCAGGCTCAACAAAGATGGCATTGCCCTCCTGCCCTCACCAATGGAAGGGTGCTAGAGCAATGGCCCGCATCTTCATGTGATCAAAAGTCGTGACCTAGTGTCATGTTGGTCTTACAACAGGGAATGCAAGCGACTTCACTCTTTTCAGACAGTGCAAAGTCTATGTGAAAGAGAACAATAGTTACAAGTTGTAACCCTAAATTTGTGAGAAGTGTAAAAAGTCCTATGACCTTGTCAACCTAGCACAAGTTGAGAAGTGGTAGGTATCAAATTTGACCCAATTCAACGTTTAATTGAATATTCTTTCCTCTCTCAACACACAAATGATGCAATTTAAAAGTGAAAGATATGTAAGCCCTGCAAAAAGAATAAAAAGATATACTGTAATGTTGTTTACATCTGTGCAAAATGGTCAGGCAATATTCATGTCATGGAGATATGAACCAATTCATCTTGACTGTGCACAGAAAAAGCATCAAATCTTCTCATTCAAATCTTTCATTCCTCCTGACTGTAAATAACATACCTAGGGAAATTGTTCCTACACTTATGTTTAAGTAATACCATCCATCATAAAAACCCATTGCCCATGCTACATCTGTAGTATATCATGCTAGATGGGGGGCAATTTCAGGGCTATTCAGTTGACTCTTTCATACATAATCCTATTGATTAATTCTGGAGAAACCAATGTGACCATAAGCATGAGAGTATTTAGCACAATGAAGGAGACAATTGCAGTTGCCCACCAAATGTTGATGGAGTAACCATACGGTAAATGATGGCTAACAATCTATTGTAGGTGATACAGTCATTTTCTCAGCCTTGACGCTGAGTGTGAAATATCCATCAAAGTTAACAAAGGAAGAGTTACCATCTGGGCTTATTGTCTGCTGTCAAAGACATACATGCTTCAGCTACCAATGGCAGGCTGTTGCTCACTCCCCTTCTGTCTCCATCCTTCCTCTCTATCCCTCCATTTCTCCCTTTTATTCACATGCTCTCTCTCTCTCTTCTCCTCTCTCTTTGTTGCTCTCGCTCCTCCTTTCCTCCTGCCTCTGCCAGGCGTTGAAGAGGAATGATTACTAAATGATTGCTAGCTAGATGATTGAATGGCACAGTTGACATTTTCCCATCAGTACTATACACTGTATTGGGGGGAGGGAGGGCGCACACTGACCTTCCCCCCCTGGCACATTGCTGTATTGTGTGCAGCTATTGTAGTTGGCTGCTTTCTTCTCATCATATGATGCTGACTTCTGAGGGACATGGTTGTTGTTACAGTCCCACTGTTGTTGACTCCAGTCCTTGATGGCTGCACCTGTGTGTGCCTGAATGTATGGTATGTTCATGTGTGTCCTTGGCAATAGCTATGCTTTCAGTGCAAACACCGGTGGTAAAGTGTTTTATTCTTGCCCAGGATACTAAGTTATTGTGAGCAAAGTGTAAGACAATAGATAACTGGATGAAATAGTAATGGATTTATTACGTAATAATAACCAAAGTGGATTAGTTAGAAAAAAGTTATACATTATTATTCACTTTGGCCTAACAGTCTGTCTGTGTCGGTACGGGAGCACACACACAGACACATTGGTGGCACGTTGTCCATATTTATATACAGTCAATGTACTGATCCAATGACCTCTGACCTAAGGGTGTGAGGATGTCAAGGAAAATAACTAAAAAATGGAGCCTTCTCCCCACCAGCCATGTTGAAAAAATGTTTTTGGAAATTAAAAAGTTTGTTTTTCTTTTCAGACACAAACAGACTGCCCAACCTGGATAGACTATCTGTCCCTCTTCTACTAGTTCACTGTCTCTCAAATTGTACACTTTGAGAGAAGCCACAATCCTTTGAGTTGCTCACTTATTTATTTATATTACCCAGTGTAAGTTTGTGATTTAGCTATGGTTTGATTGCTAGGATAATGCATTCTTAATGGGTGTAATTACATATTAGGAAATTAAGATAGATTTTATTCTGTTTTATTTGGTTAAGTGTTTCTCATTTGTTCTCATGATGTGTCAACATTGATTACAGAATGAGTGCATATTAAATTTAAAAGCAGGTATTTTCTTCAGATATTCTATAGGAATAAAATTATGTCAGTGTTCTTCAAAACAACACCAAAGATCCTTGTTTTTCCCAAGCACGCCTCCTTTCACTATACAAACTTTTATAACTGTTTGTCTTTTCCTGCCTTTTTGGACCACTGCTGCCACTTCTGTTTTCTCTTGGCCTTATCAGCTGTAACGGCCTCCCATGCAATTTGGGCATCATCCTTTTTTTTCTATGGCTGAAAGCTGAAAGCTCCAGAAAGAGCCTCAAATAAGAAGCAAAAGACTACAAAGATGCATCAGCCACAAGCCAAGCCACATCATATACCATTTAAATATGTATTATTTGTGTGATTACCTTTTGTTAACATGTACGTAAACTTTAAAATATTTTCCCTAGGACTCTTCCGATTAGTTTAGAGCAACATGCATCCTACTCTGCAGCTTGCTACTGAATGCACCGAGACTGGAACACCTCCTTGCTGTGTGTATCCACTATGCGGCTTCAGCTAGTCTGAGACTGTATCCTGTGAAGCAGTGAACCAAAGCTGTTTCACTGAACCTGCTGCAATGATTCCCATCTGGCAGTTACTCTGAGGACAACCAAGTCTGTTTCACCTTGCACAACACTTTCTGGGAAGCTCCTCATCATCAACCCTTCATCACCAAGGAAACAGTAGGAAAGCCTTCTTTCTCAGAGTTGATACAAGACATATTTCAAATGTATATTTTTGTTGGCTGTATTTAGATACTTGGCCCCCCATTGCATTTTTGACTTGTTTTGATAATATTCATTCATTCATTCTGATGCCAATACCTTGCTAATTTACCCACTTGTTCATTCATTCATTCATTCCCATTCATCCCTATTCCTTGGTAGTCAAACAAATATATTGATTCATAACTAAGTTGTTGTATCAGTGATGGGAGTCTATAGATTCAGAGTTCATGAATCTCACTTACTGATTTAATTATTTTCCTCTTGATCAATAAAAATGTATTCCTTAATTAATCAATAGATGTGGTGCCTCTATTGACTCTAAAGAGTGCATTATATTAATTTCACGTGTAGTGTTATTCTTGCATTATGTTTTAAGAAGTAATGGGCCATATTTTGCAGCTGTGTACTTGGACATTAAGTACCACATTGAAACACTTTCAGGGCTGACTGACTCAAACATATTGACTATAAACAGACTAAGACACTCGCTAGGCCAAATTCAAGCTAGTTATTGTTGCATTTTTGGAAGTAAGCCATAGTAATTCAGTTCCCCCACACTAGACACAATAAAGGCAAAATAAATATTTAATGCAAGATAAAAAAATAAAAAATATGTCTTTGAATTACAGTATCCATTGTGTATGATAATCATTTGTTTACTCAAAATAGGCATATACAACACATTAAAGCCTTATCTTGAAATTGTTGTCGTCTTCTGTCAAGAGTTTTAGACACTATCCTTTGTACTTATAAACTCCACCCACCACCCACCATCCACCCCTGTACTGCTTTCACTCTCAACTCCACATATTCATGTGTTCTTTGTAATTTTTATCCACAGCGTTTCCTCTCAGGCAAATCTGTCAGAGCCTGAGGCAAAGTCTATCTCTGTTCTGTGGCAGAAAGAAAATGAAACGCCTTTCACCTTAATTATACTAAACAACAAGTTTTTTTCAGTTTCCCTGAGAAGGCCTCCTCTTTGACAAACGTTCAGAGTAAATATAGACTTTTACAATAGATGCACTATGATATGGACAATTACCCCACTTGCCAAAATGTAGAATGTGTTCTTATTTGGTTTTATTTTGTGTACCCCTCAGATGCATATAGGAAGTTGTGTGTATTAATTACAGTTTGTAAATGAAGCTGTAATCAATCTTTTAAATGAACAGCTGTTAGAATGCCTTGTGGGATGCTCCCAGGTGAGACTTCTTTATGTCCCCCCACTCCATGTAGATATGTATTCAGTTGGAAGACAACAAAAGATGATGGGATATCATCTATCATAATCAACATTACTATAAAGAAACAGTACACTCCTTGTTGTTATAGCACCCAGTTACACTCCCAGGCTCCTAAAATGTCATTGTTGATGTGGCAAATATCACAATTATTGGAGTGTTATTGGAAACTTCAGCTGTTCAAAATGTACACCACCTTAAAATGAAGTTTATATGTACATGCTGTATTTTGCTTGCCATGTTCGTTTGCTATGGCTATGTGTGTGTTATGCGTTTGTGTGTAATTTCCATCTCTGCTTGCATACATGCATGTCTATGCCTCCTTATGTCATTTACTATTCCAGCATGAGTGTGTGTCTGTGTGGCCCTCTTCCTTCCCTTTCTTTCCTCCCCTCCCAGTCATATTTTCCTTATCTGATGATGTTATCCGATGAGCAGCCAAATCTCCAGTAGTGCAAATCTACCCCAAGGGAATCCTGACACCTTGTTATCGTAGCACATGCAGAGCAGCCACTATAGCGTCCTCTCTACATGACATTCTCCTACCTGGGAGGAAACAGAAAAATATGTATGGAGACCAGAAGATGGGTAGAGAAGGAAGGGAGCAGTGTTTAGTGAGCACATAGGAGAGAGAGAGGGAGAGAGAGGGAGAGAGAGAGAGGGGCTGAGCCATTTCACACATCCATTTCTGAGGTACACATTTAGCCTTCACACAGAGGCCTGGAGGGATTTCGAGGCCTGGCTTTCTTCTCCCGTCTGTGTGTTTGCCTACTCATTGTCTTTGTTCTTTCTCTTTTCCAAACTGACCTCCCCATTTCTCATCTTTCTTTACCACTTCTGTTTTTTTTTCTACCCTTGCACTTAACATCTTCACAGTTTCTAGCCCTTGTGGACATTTTTCTTGTCCAAGCTTGTCCCTTTTTTCTCATTTCTTGTCTCAATATTGCAAATGCATCCATGCCAAACTACTCTCACTCTTGATTCCAATCAAAAACTAGAAATGATGAAAGTCAATTTGTAAATAGCAGTCCAATGTTTGAAAACACATCAATCTTTTCCCTTTCCAAATTTGCTTTACCCTCAATCTCTGCCTCTTTCTCTATCTCCCTCTTCTTCTCTTTCTCCAGTGCATGTGGTGATTTCTGTACGATCCAATTTGGTAACCATCTGTCTTATTTTGAGGAGGCCATTTTGGCTCTACACATTAATGATGACTGAATGATACTAGATCAGTTTCCAGGCAGTTACAGGCATCATGTAGAAGCCATGGTTACCCAGAACGACTCTGGGAGGGAAACCAATTCAGCCACTATTGACTAATATTCTCTCTCATTTATATCCACATGTCCATTTATTCAGAGCCATTTTAAACCAAACCAAATATTACTGCCACCACACACATCTCTTCATCTGCTTCCCTCCTTTAATCATTTTTTGGGTTGGTTTAACTTCATCCATTTTCAACATTTTCTCTGAGAAATATATCTATTTGTTAACCACACACCCTTTAAATCACTGCAAAGATTCAAGCCTCAATTACCCCTTTTCCACTGAGCTGGAGCCAGTGGTGATTCGGAGCTAGTGCTAGAGCTCTCTTACAAACCTGTTGCTTTTCGACTGGCAAGGAGCCACGCGATTACGTCACTGTATAACGTAGCCAGCGTGCGCCTTTGAAGCACTTCCATGATTCACCAGTGAGAGGCAGCAAATGGCGCAAGGCATCAAGCCTGCTGGAAACGAAGAAGAAGAAGAAGAAGAAATGAAAAATATTGTACTTTTAATCAACAGATCTTTAACCCTCTGTAAATGCCACGCTAGTCAGCTAATGAATGTTAACCCTGCTAGTCTGCTAATAAACGTTATCCCCGCTAGCTGGCTAATAAACTTTAGCCCCGCTAGCCGACTAATAAACGTTAGCCCCGCTAGCCGGCTAATCAACGTTAACCCCACTAGCCGGCTAATAAACGTTAACCCCACTAGTCTGCTTATAAACGTTAGCCCCGCTAGCCGGCTAATAAACATTAACATCACTAGCCGGCTAATAAATGTTAGCCCCTCCCCCAGTCCGCTGACGTAATCGGTTCTTGCTTTAGACCAGCACAGCACTGGTGCTTAGTCAGGCTCTGGCTCCTAACCAGCACCAGCTGCAGCTCGGTGGAAAAGGGGTAATAGTTCAAGAATGCCTCCCATAATGTGCATTGACTAATTCCACTACTGCCATTAGGATTTTGCACTGAGCTTGTCTAACCCTCCTTCATTAACTCATCAACCAAACACACTACTCACTAGTATGTTAAAGCCAATTAAACTCTCTTAATATGAGAGAAGTGCCGCCGGTGGACCTAACTTTAAAAACAAAACCCTGATTAAAGTTATACAAGAGGGAAGGCTCTCAACAAATGCCGGAGAAAAAATAGGGGGGTGGGGGGGCAGAGAGGGGAAAAAGGACGAGAAAACAACAAGAATAAAATGGGAGGATTACTGCTGCACCCCCGCCTGTGAAATTTTTGATTTAGTTTGGTTCTGGCCACTTAAGCCCCGTGTTAGGCCTATTGTTTCCCTAAGCCAATGCTGTAATCCCCCCCCCCCCACTGCAGTGGAGAGAGAGGTGAAAAAGGAAGAGAGGCAAAGCAGTAGAGTGACGTAGATATAGTTTTTAAACAAGAGGAAAGAGAAGAGAGGAGTAGAGAAGAAGAGAGAGAGGGCATCCCCAATTAGTGAAAAAAGCAGAATGTTGCAGATACAGACTTAAGTGCTGCTTCCATCCCTAGTCTGTCATTGCTTTTTTTTTTTTTTTTACTCTAACTCTTTTCACAGTCACTGTTGTTCTGTCTTTGTTTCACCCTTGTTTCATGCCTGTTCTTTTCATTTCATCTCTGCCGATTGGTGGAAGCTAGCAGCTCTCCCTGTCTACAAACTACAAAAGCTGCTAGAAACAATCGCCTCTTTCCTTCTACACCCTCTTGCCTTCTTTGGTTTCCTGTCTTTCTTTTAATGGGGTTAATCAGTAAAACTCAAAGTAATATCCCAGCTAGAAGTAATTAAGTTGTCAAAATAGGGTTCTTTAAACTTCTGATGGTGGAACTCATTCTCATCCTCCCGCTGGTCCATTACCATATTTTTTTATTATACATCATTAATTCGGCATTGACACATTGCTCATTTTGCAAAGGTGTTTATGTGAGTGCAGAAATGTGTGTGTTCTCTTATGCCTGCTTGTTCCTCTGACCCATCCATGCCATTTTCTAAAATCTAATATCTGCATGAAAAACAAAAACACTTGTGGATGCGCATAACTCTGGAGCACACTCTTGGGGTGAACAGAAGGAGGCCAAAGATTAGAGAAAAGAGGAAGGAAATTAAGAGACAGAGAGAAGAGAAAAGGAGGAGTAGAGCTAGATAGCACAGAAAAATTGAGCTGTATTAAACCCTAATCCGGTTAGCGACGGCTGGGTGTAATCTCACTCATTAATAACATACTCTGGGTCTAATCTACAAACCATCAAAAGAGGGAAAATTTTCCATGGAGGAGTTCAGTTGCTTTTAGCACATTTATGAGGATTCTTGATGCCTCATTTTCGCGGACGTCAAACTTCAGACAGGATGACAGTTTGGCAAGCGGGGAAGAAAAAAATAACACACATTGGAATCACAAATACCCCCGAATCCTGATTCCCAGTAATTAGTGGGGATAAACAAACTGTGACATGATAAATACCAGCAAATAAATCACTGAAAAGTGTTGGAGTTATTCTCATGAAGGACTCAGGGGAAATATACAATGTATCCATAATTTATTTCAACATTTACATGTCTGTTTTTTTTGGAGAAAATAGGTGAAAAATATGTTTATAATGTTCTCAAGTAATTGTAATAGTTATGTAAGGAATGTCAGAGGATCACATATATTAGCCACATTTGAATGAAAGATGAATAAACAGCAGTTACTATTTAAACATTTGTTCTTTAGCTTTGCTTCCTGATTCTCTTTTTCTTCCTGGAAGCATTTAATCCCATATGTAACAGAACTATAAAGTATCTATGTTTATGCATAGGCTCTTATTTCAATTTCATTCCTTTGACACAAATTGAACTTGCCCATGTAATACAACAACGAAGACAGAGTCTGGCATGGACACACAGAACACAGTCACAATCACATCCCCTTTTTCCTCTAGCAGAGGCAGGTGCGCAGATGCACACAAACACAAATTGGGCTTGTCTGTAACAAAAGCGGCCCAGATGTGAGCAGCACAAGCCCCTTGGTTGGCATTAGGAAATCCAATATGGATGTGTTAAATGAACGCTAGCAGAGACAGAGAGAGCAAGCGTGTGGTGGTGTAGAGGGGAAAGGGGGGAGTGAGGGACACAGACAGGAAGGCAGGCAGCTTGTTGATTACTCTGGTGTTTAACATTAGGAAATGCCAGAATGGAAATGGTGCTCATATCACCCTGTCAACTGCCTTGTTAGCTGCAGCCAGAGAGAGTGAGAACAGGCGACCGGGTAGAAAAATCAGCTTTCTGAAGTGGTTGGTTTAAATTTCCATTTGTCTCAGCAGGGTATGGGAGTTAGGGGTTGGAAAGTGTATAATATGAAAAACCTTTTGCATAGCCTTCCGTGCACACACACCCACACACATCTCAGCATTTCACACACAAACACAAACACAGACGCACAGATCTCCACTAACAACACACACACACACACACACACATACCCCCAACCGAGTACTCTTTCACACAATCTATGCCTCACACATACACAGTGCTTATGTCACTGTCTTGCCAATCTCTGGACTCAGTTCCCCGCAGTTCATTCTGCTGTGATATCTGTTGGTGAGGAGAGGTGAATTGAGCATCAGAACATTCCCACAATGAGAAGAGAGAAAAGAGATAACTGTTGATTGCAAAGTAGAGAGGGAAATGTCTGAGTGTCTGCGGTCATGATGAGGTCACTGAATGCCTGCCAAAGCAAATCTACCAGACTCAATGTACTAGAGGCAGAAGGGCTCCATGGAGGTGTAAAAATGGATTCAAGGTAAGTCTTAAGTAACTCGCAATGGCAAAAGTGAGAATGCTTGAAAATGATAATGACTTGTGTGTTTCTGATCAAATGAATGCTTAAAATTGTACAAATGTTTAAAAAAAATAGCAATGTATGTGTGAGTGTGAACACCAAAATATGGCCATTTTATTAGGAATATAATATTACATGGTGTATACATTACATACATGAGTCTTGTCAATAAATAGCACTTATACCTAATATGTCACCTCTAACTCCTTCTGGGTGCTGCTGAGCTCCCTCCCAATTTAAAATGTGTGAAAAAGACTTTCCAACATATTCCCTTATTCTAGTAAAAAAGAGGAAACACTGAACAAAACAGTTATAACTACATAATGTCATATTTTACATAACCATACCAACTCTCTAGGAATAAAGGATTACTACTACATTAGTGCATTATGACCTTTATGGTCATCAAATACCTCATCTAAGGCCTCTGGGGACAGATGTTCATAAACATCACAAAGACCCTCAAAGTGTATAATAATGATGATAACACTGTGGAGCACTATCTTCCCCATGGGCCATGTCCTCCTATGACAAACCTTAGTTCCTAATTACCCTCTGGAGGTAAAGTTAGAGTCTGAAGCAGAAGTAATACATGTCACGGGCGCTAGTGGCTACTGTATGACTGTGAAGGGACACTAATAGCCCCTGAAGTCATAATCATGCCATTGGGATGGGACCTACAATCCTCAAGGGTGCAGTAATCATATTGACCACAGGGTAATTATGATATTACTTTTCTCCGCCAGCCACAAGTGTCCTCACTCATCAAGTCAGGATTTTTTTTCTGCTTCTGTTGTTCTTTGATGTTGTGTTTCTTAGTCCACCTCTGGTCAATGTCCTATTTTATTCTGTGCTCTTTATCATGTTGTTTGTTAAACTATCTGTGGAAACTGATTCAACTTCAGCTCACTGTTCCTTTTAAAATACAGAGGCTGGCACAAAATACTAATCGGCCGGCAGACAGACACTGGCGGTGAGGTAAACACAGTCCGATAATTATGGATGTGGTTTGTTGTGGATGTGACACCTGTGTCCCGCCTCCTGTGCCTCTTTGGATTGGACAGCTGTGCTAACAGTGACTACTGTGCCAGGTGGCATACAAAAACATACACCAACACACACTGGACAGTACAGTCCATACAACACATGCACAACACACTTAGAATATAGAGAAGTAATATACACAGATATGCTAATTTAAGTCTCCAAAAAGTTATATCTGTATCAAATAATCCAGATCAGTGGAGAAGATTCAAGCCCCAAAACAGACTGATTTGGCTACACAGGAAGAAGACACAACCTGAATGGACAGAGGAGTCATTCGCATTCAGATTACAATGACTGAATAGTAATTTGGCCAAGCATAGAGTTTGCTGAAGTCATCATTGATCTTTGAACTCAGTTTATAAATTCTCTTCTATTTGGACTTTATGCATTCATCCATTCTACATGCATTATTATTTTACACAAGCTTTTTGGTTTAGATCATTCCTTTGTATGATCTATATCTTTTATATTGAACTCTTGATTAAATCTGTGGCTGCTTCACCTGTCACGGAATTTGGAAAAGATTGTTCTTAAAAGCTTATTATTCTCACATAATGCGGTGTGTTATTCCTCTGCTGTTCCATGCTTTGTATTGCTTCTCTTCTGTTTATGTTTGTTATTCATTTGGTTCCACAGAATGCGACAGATGTGGAAATAGAATGTCAAATAAAATGTACTATACAATATATTGTCTCTTAAAATTGAACAGCTTGACATATGGTTTCCCATCGCTAAATCCACACAAACGCAGACAAGCCAATTTAGACGTGAAAAACAAAATGCTTTTTGAAATGAATTTGTAAGTGTATTTCAGAAGCCCAGTTAGACTATAATTTATTATACCAGATGCCATCTTTTCAACAATGTAGTTCCACCACCTCGGCATGCTGGATCGCAATAAAAGTGTCACTGATTTTCATGTAAAGGGCTGTCACGCTTTCAGCTTTCTCTGACTACGGTTTTACAGCACTCAAAAATTAAATGCATCAATTTATGGAAACCTATTTCTACTTTAAGTTAATTTGTACTTTATCAACTTTATTCATGCACAGATATAAATATGTTGGGCCCTGTAAATATTACATAAACTATTTGTTACTTGTTGATTTTGATTCATATATCCTAAAATGTATGTATACCATATCAACAATACTCAGTAATATTTACAGCTGTTTTTTCTAATCCTAGATTTATATTGTAGAAGCTGAAAAAGCAAGTACTAGTCAATCACCAGCAGAGTAGGGCAGTTTATTCGGGGAATGCCGGTTGGAAGAAAATAAGGCTGTCTACACAGAGCCTACTCATACCGACACGACGACAAAATTACATCACACATTGTAGTTTTGCTGCATGTGTACAGTACAACATTCTTGTTACATTCATCTTTTAAGAATTGTAGCCACTGCTGGTAGCTGCTGGTAGCCTTCTGCCACTTTTTAATTGACCTAACAGGCACTGCAATTCAATTATAATCTTACAGTGTATTAAAAAGAATATATTCCTCTTTTTACACTGTTACTCTTTTTACACTGCTCTAGCCTTACATTTTTTGGTTTTGCTTTTTGATCATACTAGTGCAGTGCCCATGCAAAATGTGTTTTTGTGTTTGTTTTTACTACGCAGTCAGACATCCTAACTGTCCTGCATATTGATAGCGGCTCCCTGATGCCCGCAAATGAGATCCAATCTCCCAGAATCTGGAGCGTGACTGCGCGTGTTAGAAGAAATAGTATCAAGTAACAGTAAAGATAACATAACAAAATATTGCTATGGCTGATTCAGTACGTGATTTTTGTTTATTTTTTAGATTGCAAAAAAAGTTTGCTATGCAATTCATTCATTCATTTTCCATACTGCTTATCTTCTATAGGATCAGCTGACATTGGTCACAAATCCATCACAGAGCTAACATGAAGTATAGAAAAACTTTACCCCAAATATAGCTGATCAATACCATTATCTTAGATACTTTCTACATTTCTGTATCAAGATTTGTTGTCTATCATTATCTCGGACTAGTTTCTGTTCCTTTTCTTTTGTAGTGCATGAGTTGTCTATAACAATTCACTTTGGTCTTTCTCAGCAACATGTTGACGATAGATGAGATGCTGTTACCAGCTGCCTAGAGTTCCTCTGAGATTTTAGAGTGGAGTTTATCAATGATTGTAAGTTTTTACAACATTATTGATTTGAAATTGTTTCCTTATTTAATGGCGTCAGTGGGTCCTCAAAGTGTGAACAATAGGTAGGGTTTAATGATTAATCATCATGTGTTGGTCAACTCAAAATGATAAACATAAACTGGCATGCATTGATGTGACTACTATTGTTAGCACAGCAAGTGACTCATGTACACTGTCTGAGAATATCCTTTGTTCAATTTTCTTGGCATTTCTTTGTGGAATCTTTGCCTAGGTTTTCTTCCCATTTTTTCAGTATGTATATGAATCATAATTTGTTTGATAGAAGTGAAATAAAATGAGTGTATGCATATCAGTGATGCTTAACCCCAATGTAACTTTCCATTGTCCACCTTGATTCTTACGTACACGTAATATTTTAAGACAGAGTGTAAACAGCTTGTCTCAGTGTTAAAAGGACCAGTGTTTAAAATAAAGTGGCATATAGTGGTGATGTGACAGATTGCAACCAACTGAATACTGCTCACCCTCTCCTTCCAAGCATGTAAAAGAACCTGCAGTGGCAATGAAACTCACAAAAAATGTCAACAGCTGTCTATTTTGGGCTACAGTAGAAACATAAAGGTGCAACATGGCGGTCTCTGTGGAAGAGGACTTGCTCATTCTATGGTAACAATATAAATAATGATAGGTACACTCTGCACAACCTCGTATTGTACCTATATGAACGCATGTGTAACTCCCATTGAGTATCATATCCTCATAACAGTGCTTTCAATGAGATCTTAGCAAAGTCAATCTTCCGACCTGTAGGAAGAAAAAGAATTAAATGAAAGATGGCTTCACTCCATACAAGAGAAAAGACATAGAAAAACAAAATTATTAAAAGCCTACGTACAGTTCCCCTTCTGAGAGCTGTTCTTTTGATAACTAGAACTTTATTCATTATTTTGAGTTGAATTCCCCTTCAAAGTAAGGTCAAAGTGGATTTGAAGACTATGAAGAAAATCTAAACCTAAAGAAATCTCTCTTTGAAAAAATAAACCTGAAGAAGATGAGAAAAGAAGAGAAGCCGACTCAAGAAAGAGAATGTAGGCTAGGAAGTAGTTATTAGTGATGAAAAAAAGCCATTTGACTTTTGAGAAGAACTGAAGAAAAATAGGAACACTATTAAAGTACATAAGATAATGCAGCACATACAGTTCATGTTTTGACTTAAAGAAAAGTTGAGCAATGCAAGTCAACTGGTGGCACTGTCTATGTCCACACACTCACCTGAGGACACATTTAATCCTTCAAAAGACATAAATCCAGTGCAAGACTCAGGTAGCTATCCCTGAAAGTTTTAAAGCAGCTTCTATGATGAATGATTTAAGAGACAAAACTTCTCTTTTAGGACAACAATAAAACCCAATTGTCACTTCCATCAAACAGCCTGGCTGGAGACTGACAGCCTCCCTACCCTATTTAGCATCATAAAGTACATCACTTTGATGCAGACTTTTCCTCACACAATCCCTCAGTCTATATCTTTATCTTTGTCTCAAGCCTCCTTCAGCCTTTCTGTCTGTCTCTGTCTCTGCACACTTGCCATTTAAAAGGTTTCACCATTGCAATAAATGAATTAGCACTTTGTGTTGAATCAGCTGTCTACAGGATTGGTCTTGGTCGATGTGGACACAGCAGTAATACTTTATTGACTGTATGAATTTAACATGGTGGTCTAAAGTGTCCTCCGAGCATAGAAAATACTATAACAGGACAATCAAGAATTTTTCACTTTGGACCACGATACTTCTGTGGTGCATCAGGTTTTAATTTTATAATAAAAGTTTGTCCCTAGTGTGTTCTGGTAGGCCATGCAGTTTAAGTCATGTATCAGGTGAGAACAGAGCCCCATTATCTTGAATCTGAATTTTGGCCAATGACCTTTTCCACAAGTCATTCCTCTTTCTACCCAAGTCTAGTTGCTGTCTACTGTACCTTTGACTGTCTAATTAATTTTTGAAGAATGTCCAATTTGAGTGTAACCTTAAACATATGCTAATCTTAAAGTCACCATGCAAAGAAATATTTTATGATTGTCCTGAAAATTATTTGGATGATTTGTGTTTGCAGAAAAACTAGAAAATTCCTGTTTGAACTGGTGTAGTGTTGCTTTGAAGCTCTTTTTTGGTTTTGCCATAGGGACCAAAATATGGCTTAAAATAAAGCACTATGACTTGAGAACATAACTATAAGTTTTTCATAAGACAAACAAGTGAACATAGCTTGTCTCTGCAATTCCAACTCATACTGTAGCAGAGGAGTTTAACCTTAGTTAGGTGATCCTGATGTCTCTAATGGTTACCATGATGGAGACAAGTAATCTGTAATAACAGTATTTGTGGTTTATTTTATTAAGAACAACATACCTAAAAACACACCATCATTGCAATGATAATGTCTATTTACTATAGAGTTACTCTACAGCTCTCTCTCTCTCTCTCTCTCTATCTCTCTCTCTCTCTCTCTCTCTCTCTCTCTCTCTTTCTCTCTCTCTCTCTCACACACACACACACACACACACACACACACACACACACACACACATACACACAGTCATGCATAAACACACTCCCTTCTTGTCAGATGTCCAATGGCTGCAATCATTTTGCAGAACTCCTGGATAAATTTAACTGGAAAATCTCAAATGTCATGGATGCTGTTGCACCTATTAAAACTAAGACAACCTTGAGCAGAAATCAGATTAATTGATTGAAATAATTTCCCCAGTATTTGTTAATGTGTGGTGTCTCTATGATTAGGTATTCTGTATCTCAATCTATTTCACCATCTACTTTGCCATCTCATATCTCCTCTTTTTGACTGAAGCGGATATGATACTGTAGATGTAATCGATAAATCAATAAAGGACACACTGGATGATTATGGGGCCAATTTAAATCAGATTTGCTCATTCTGACAGCTGGAGGGGAAATCTTGATCAGAGGCGTGGACTGATAGCTAACACAGATTACCTGGTAGTGTGAGGATTTTATAGATTCATTCCTAACCACCCCAAAATGATTTGCAGGCTGATATGAGACATTCTGATAACATCACATATGCTTGATATTTACAACCACACATCTAGATAGATCCTGTACTGTGTGATTTATATCAAGCGCAAGGTCCGGCAAACTTAACAAGATGTTTGTGCAGAGCAGAGGTGGAGAAATTATTCATTTATGTTTCCCTGAAACAATCAGGATTAGTGACCTTTCAGAGGTCAAGATGCAATCACAGTGAGATTGTTCCTAATTTTGGACTGGTAACTCTTGCTGAGAGAAAGATTTGAATGACATATTTTGTTAAGATGACTTGGAAATTTAAATTGTAATTTTGTCCCCAGTACACCTGTGTTCCTTACTTGGTCCGTCTGTACCAGAAGAAGAACAGATGCTGTAAATATTTGCTCCACCTCCTCTCATTCTCATAGCATAACAAACACTAGTAATGTAAATTGTTTGGCAGATGGCTTCATCAAAATTCAAAGTGCAGGCATTTCTGTGTTTTCAATAAAAAAAATCACTACAATCAACATGATGTATCAAAGTAGGGTACCAACATTTTGCTGCTAAATTATGTTGCAAAATGACTGAAAATATAAAAGTGACACTGGGCCTAATGTGTATTGATTTGCTAATTTGTTTGTGATGCATTGTATGCATGGTTACATAAAACCTGTAATTTGCCTGTGAATACTATTCCCTTGTATTATACTTGGCAAAGTTTCCTTACAGACACAAGGGATATGATAAAAAGAAAAACAGCCATTCCTCAGACTTGGAATAGCTAGATATTTTTGATGCATGCCTTTGTTTGCAAACCAATTTCCCCAAAGCCAAAGTGCTACCGGAGAAAACAGAAACCATTTCCCTCCAAGTGGTGTTCCATGGATTTACGAGAAGCGCAGGGCAATTTATAGCTCTGCGTGACAAAAGGAGAAATGAGTCTGTATAAGCACACAGCTTTACACGTTTGATGGAGTTGAGAATGTAAAGAGTTTGTATTGTGAATATTCATTCCAGAGACACACACAGAGCAATAAATTTATCTGTCTGCCAGGCCACTGGGTGGATATCAACTCCCCTTGTTTTATAGTCTGTGGTACATCTTGTCTTGAGGCACTCCCTCCCTTGCTCTTTAAAGTTCTGTTGTCGTTCTGAGCCGGAATTGTCTGTGGCCGATGGAAGTGCCTCTATCTGACCCAGATCATCGGAATGAGTTTTCTCACTGCAAGCATTCTGGAGACAATTCCCTAGCCAAGGAATGAAATAAACCATTGGCTGAAACATCAGATAAGAGAAGAACAATCAGTCATTGTATGTGTGTAAACATGCACTGTGTGTGTGTGTGTGTGTGTGTGTGTGTGTGTGTGTTTGTGTTTGTGTTTGTGTTTGTGTTTGTGTGTGTGTGTGTGTGTGTGTGTGTGTGTGTGTGTGTGTGTGTGTGTGTGTGTGTGCATTCACTTGAGCACACTTGTTCATGCAGGCCTTCATGCAAGTGCCAATACATGTGCATTTGACGGTATGTGATGGAGTACCTCAGATCCTATCAAGCTAATACCTCTGTTGGGCCTTTGACTAGGCTGTGTGCATCTCTGTGGTAATTCTGCCCTCCGAATGTTTGTCCTCCCCACAACTGAGGGACAGAGGGAAGAAAAAAAATAACAGGAAAGGAAAAGAGGATAAGAGAAAAGCAGGCACACACACACTTGGGGGGAAATGAATACTGAGTGCATGTTAATGTTATCGGATGTTGTGGAGTGCAGGTGATCAAGCCCAGAGGAGTCAGTGGGAGTCCAAGTGGATTGTGTGTGTGTGTGTGTGTGTGTGTGTGTGTGTGTGTGTGTGTCTGTCTGTGCGTGCGTGTGTGTGCATGTTTTATCTGTGCTGGGAACCTTGTAATGGCAAGTGTGTGGATTACACAATCATTATGTTCAACTTCCTCTCCTTAGCACATGCTGAGTGGAAACTATTTCCCACTAGGCCCAGCAGAACACACAAACACTCACACAAAGCCCACAATTTGCACAAATTTCAGAGTGGCTGAAGGTATATGACTGTAAAAGTGTTTAAAAATATGAATGTGGTATACCAAAATATTACTTTTCTACTATTTCTTCCTTAACTTGCCATTCACTATTGCATATTATGTGTGGCACATGAACATTACTGAATAAAAACTTCCTTCAAATTTTCAGTTTTCTCCTGATACCTCTTGGAAAGGGCAGATTCTAACTGAATTTTCTGAGAATTGGTTTAAAGTTTGGGTATCCACATCACCAACAGTAAGGGACTGACTGTAAAATGGTGAAATATGTCTGCTATAAATTACAACACACCTGTGTCTTTAAACTTAAACAGAAAAAAAGGGGGAAAAAATCCCCCCTACTTGTCCCTAGTGGTATCTAGCTGTACTGACAGATTTTGATTTTATGTTCGTGTGCCAAAAACCCAATACAATAGAGGACAACTGAATTTAATTTGTGCTGCTCAAAGCACTGAAAAATTACATTTGAAAACCTCAACAGTACTGTGTCTTTCCAGAAACTATGTTCTGTGTACTCTAGATAATCCATAGACTTTGAAAGTAGTTTCAATGAAATCTGTGGACATCAGGGTCAGTGAGATGGATTTTTCAAAATACTACTGCATAAAACTAACATTTTCAGCACAAAATGTGTTTTTTTATTGTGTGTGTAACTAGGGCGAAGCAACACTTTGTGTGTAATGATCACTTGAAGTTGTCTGTATGTCTGTACTCCTAAAACATAGTTTTGCCTGTATGAAAAGCTAAAGTGGTAGGTTTCCTTGTTGGTCAGAAACATGTAACTGCACCATCCTCTGTTGGGTTCCAGCTGGAGGCTTTTATTGCATATCATCACCTTCTGTTTCCATCTACCCTTTTACCACAACATCTATCCTCTCAACTGCTTATCCTGTTCAGGGTTTTTTTTTTGCTAATGCACCTGAATTTTGTATCTGTAGAATTGCCACAAGAGTGTTTTGGATGTGCTTCCTCCTCTCCCATCCAGCTCACTCTGAGCTGAATGGATAATGTGTGAATGGCATTACAAATTATGAATTTTGAATTGAAACAGCCATTGGAGCCAAGCCCTTATCGTGCAGACACAAGAGCAGAGCTACTCCTGAAAAGAGACTCTTTTACACAAGAGCTCTCAATCTACCCAAAAGCACATGCAGATATAATATAGGTGCAATTTAGAGAGGCATAGCACTGATGTCACTGTGTCTACCATTCAAGTGACAGGAGTTACTCAACACAAATGTCATGGGAAATATCAGCTACAGTGTGAATATTCAGGATTCAATTTCCAGGATCCAAGAATGACCGTACATAATTTTGTGCCAATCCATCCAGAAGGTGACAAAACATTATACCCATTGAAATATCTGACCTACCTGTGATGATCCACAGGCAGAAGGATTCATCCCCTGATCACCAAGGGTATCTGTAAAAAACATTTTATAGCATTCATTCAAATATTCATTGAGATATTTGAGTAAGGACTAAAGAGCCAGCAGTCTGGCCACACTGCTGACATGACTAAACATCTGTTTTGGTTCTAGTTATATTACAACATGTAATTTTTTTAACCTATTTTGGAAAGAAAAATTCCAAACATTCCAAGTCCGCCATGGTAATTTTAAAAACCATATGTATTTCTACCCAGTCAGCTGTGGCCAGCTACAAGTACAGATGTTGAGATTAACTGCGGGTTGCGAGTGCAGATGTGTGTGCACTGTAATTCAGACATCAAACTGACAGCTTGGCAGCTCTAGGTGCTCAACCAACTGTGCTGCTGTCACAAGTTCAGGCCTGGCTGCCTCAATGCAGCATACACACGACTGATGTTAAAAACACACACACACACACACACACACACACACACACACACAAAACAAAAAACAGGCACATACACACAGAACTGCTGCAAGTGAAAAGATCTGATCTGTCTCCAGATACGTCTCCTTAAAGAGTTCAATTATTGGATTGTAAGCATGTGTGAAAGACATCTCAAGATGTTCCATGTCAAGGATTTAATTGCTTATGTGTTACACCCACTGATATGTGTGTGTGTGTGTGTGTGTGTGTGTAGGTGTGTGTGTGTGTGTGTGTGTGTGTGTGTGTGTGTGTGTGTGTGTGTGTGTGTGTCTTTGTCTCTTTATGTCAACTGTTGCTACTGTACATTCACAACCATGACAGTTAAATGTGCAGAAGACATGTCAGCATTTAATTGTTCACACTGTGACGCTCTCATCTTCAAGCTGATTTGACTCCATTTCAGTAGTGAAAGTCTTCCTCAGTGGGAATTCTCTATGACAGCCTCATTTATTTGCCATAATGATCAAGTGTGAAGATTTTGAAGCTGTCACTTCATCACATTGTTTTTCATTTTCAATAGACTCTGAATGGTTCACTAATAAATCCACACAATTATTTTCTTTTTCCTTCTTTTGTTTGTTTGTTTTTTTACGAATCACTGGTTAAGTATATCAAAAAGCATTCATCCAAATATACCGTGTATTAGAGCTGGACCGGAATGTAGGGAAAGACACATATGTATGTATATATCTATATATTTTGTTTGACAGTTTTTACACATGGGTTAATGGATGATACTGTCATCTGTTCTTGTATGTTCGTGAATCACTAAAAGAGGCAAATAGGCTTGGATGGATGGCCTTTTGGCGACCATCCTGTCAAGACTCACAAAGGTTATTTCTGTCATGACGATGAGACTAAAATGACACAAACTGACAGATTTATGTAACAGCAACATCCATGGTTACACCCTGGTCCTCCCTTGGCTTCATACATACATTTGACAATATAAACAGCCAAGGGGGCAGTAGTGGAATATGTATGCAGATGTTTATACTTCAGTAAAATCGCCGATACAACAAGTAAAACACCTACATTCAAAATCCTTCTTCGTAAAAGTCGTAAATCTTATTACTAAAAGTAATATTATCAATAAAATAAACTTAAATTATATACAGTAAAAGTTGGAAAAAAATGTCCCCTGTGACTGATATATGATAATATATGACATTATTGACATTATTAGATGTTTAATACTGACAAAACAATGTGTAAGCAACATTTTAGTAATACTGCTGCTCAAGGAGCTAGTTTATCTACATTACAATAAGGAAGTGTTGTCCAATGGTTCCCAACCTAGAGCTTGAGCCCCTCCAAAGGGCCATCAGATAAATCTAAGGGGTTGTGAGAAACATAATGAGAGACAAAAGAAAGAAAAAAAGTTCTTATATGCAAATCTGCTTTTTTTCCCCACTTCTCTCTAAAATCTTTGTTTTTTGTGCCATACTGGATAATTGTACCTCTTTTCTTAAGATGCAACTTGTTGAGACCTGAAGCAGTAAAAGGAGCCTCAACCAGACACTATGTTTTGTCCGGGGTTGCAAGCCAAATGATTGGTAACTACTATGATTGTATGTAAAGCAGACCCTGTTATCATAGAATAAACTACTCAAAAACTGCATTTAGATGATGACATAGTATTGAAAAAAGAAATGACGAAAACATCTATTAGACAGGTCAACACAGTCAGTTGCAGATGCCTTTATTTATTATTGTTTTGAGCCATCTCCAATACTATTTCATTAGCTGCTTTTGTGATTGAAACCCTTTTTGTCTGGCCTTCGTCGAATATTTTTAAAAAATATTTCCCCTTTTAAATGGCATAGATTTATCCCTGACAAAAGGGTCAACCCCTACATGAAGATTTATTGCATTAAAAGATTGAAAATTGAGATCATGGTAACAGCCTTTCACTCTAGGTTAAATTGTACTTCAAATAAATGTTAGGTTTTTAGACTGGCTCAGATATGGGTGGATTTCACTGCATTTGTAAAATCCACATCTACAAAGTCTACTTGCAAACTTTTTCTCAGAGTCTCTGTCTCTCTCCTTTGCACAGAATTATACTCATATTTTGCCATTTCACACGTACACACGAAAACACACACATGCACACAGCCCTACCTTGAGGGTGTGTGATGCATGCAGTCAGGCCTGATAAATGGAAGTGTCTAGGAAGAGGAATGAGTTGGTGCCTTGACCTCCCTCCTGGCATGGGCATCCTTCTCCAGACTGCCTTATCACCAGACAAATGGTCACAATGGTACACACATCACTCCCTAAAAAACTAGCACTTCTACACTAGCCCACCAAGTATTCCGGCCATCAGCTTAAAAAATGTCCGAGATCATACACATAGGAGATGTTGCTTTTTATTTCTTGAAGTATTCACTGAAAACAACTTTAGATAAATGATCCAAAGCATAGTTGAAACTGAATTAACCGTAACCCTGCAGGGCACTCCCTAAAATGTTCACTATCATTCTGGCAAAAACTTTAATAGTTAAGTTATGTTGTTATTAACTTATGTTGCCAGCCATTTGTGAAATTGAGTATAGCTCAACATACAATATTTCTGACATAGTAGTTTCTTTCCATTTTATGTCAACACATAAGTTTTGACTTGTACCTGTGCTGTGTGATAAACCACGATCCACCAAAGATGAGATACTACCTTTAACAATTATAAGGAAACTGTCCAGACCACATTATTCACTGTTGAAAAACTATAATTGGACTAAAACTGTAACTAACTATAAGGAGAGTGCTGAGACGCCGTGCTATTATACTGCAGTTCTTAAGCACTTTCTCCACTGACATTAAATAGTTCATAAAGGAACAACAGACAGAGTCTCTGAAAAGATCATGTCAAGATGAATGTGAAAAGCAGAACCATTTTATTCTATAGTGTCCTTTATATGTGATTATCTATGTGAGTAAGTTAGTGAGTGGCAGAGAAAGAGAGTGTCTGAAAGAAAGAGTGAGAGAAAGATGGTATGGCTGGCAGTAAGTTCACCTTTTACATTTAATAATTCAGCCTTCAAACTAATCAATAAAAAGATAGTTCATTGGAATTCTGCTCTCCTTTCAGCACTTAAACTATTAGATGGGGATGTTTGTTTTTGTTTGACCGTGAATGTGCATTTGCAGTGTGTGCGTTTGAGTGAGTGTGATACCCTATGTCCTACATGTGACAGTCACTTGTGCAGTTTGTACTGTATTATTCACATTCATACTAAGCACTTGTTAAAAGTGTATATTTGAGCATGCTTGCAAAGTTATATTTGTGTGTGTACTGAATATGTACAGACAGCGACCTCATAATTGAGGACTCCTCCATCTCAGTCAGAATACTCAGTTAGCCACATTAAAATATTCCCCCTGGCCAAAACTCATATTTGGAAAGGTTCCATAGCTCTTCCCTGGCCTCATCAGGAAGTTGAAGGCCATAGGAGACATTAGTGCGTAAACATTTGTGAGTGTGTGTGTGTGGTCCAGATGGGAGAGAAGAGAAAAACATGATCTATCTATCTATCTATCTATCTATCTATCTATCTATCTATCTATCTATCTATCTATCTATCTATCTATCTATCTATCTATCTATCTATCTATCTATCTAGGGCAGATGAAAATGAAATTTTGGAAAGCTCATCAAATGTCACACAGTACAAAAACAAGATTGTCTGACCTATATTCTCTTTTTTATTTCCTGTCTCTGAGTGTCTCTTTGAAGACACATCTCTTCAGGTGAGTCAGCTGTTGTGGAGTCATTAGTTTTGAATGTGTTTCTCTATGTGAGTGTGTTTGTGAGAGATAGAGAGAGGGAGAGAGAGAGAGAGAGATAGAGAGAGGGAGAGAGATAGAGAGAGAGAGAGCACAGAGCAAAGGACAGCAATGGGCTGGTTCATTCTGAGTATCAGAGAGAACCACGTAATTGCAGTGAATCAAAATGGATGTATATTATTTATAACATACAATCTGCTTTAATTCCCAATGTGATGTTGAAAAGAGAGAAAAGGGGATATGTGACGCAGATTATGACTCATTTCTGTAGCAACATGAACTGACGTGAAATAGATGTTGTTTCCTCTAGCTAGGGAGCACTTGAAAGAAACGCAAACATGGCATGACATATACTGGCAAGACTGAAACAGTATTTTAACTGAATTGTATGCACTTAACTTTTGGCCAGTGTTACATTTTTATTTAAGTTTAATTTTCTATCTCTCTCTTTCTCTTTTTATTTTCTTTTTTTTTAAAGATAACTTAAGGTACACTATTTTTATAGGGACAACAAAAGACAATACATTAACATTCTGCAGATCTCATCTTAAGGTTTGAATAAATGTTTTTCCTACTAGGTGTGGGCACAGTTTTCCTATCAGACTATCTTTGAACTACTCTAATGTGACAGGAAATCCTTCCGAATCCTCAGCTGAGGGAAATGATGAAATCAACTAGGCCTGATTGTAAAGACTTGTTCACAAAGAACTTTGTTTGACATATTCTGACATTAATTTGTATCTGTAGGTCACACATTTGTATTCACTTCTGGGGCCAGATTAAGAGAAAGGACTCAAGAAAACACACTCATACAAACTCCACACTGGTGTGTCCACACACAGACACAAAAGACAGTCAGCCAATGGAGCGGAAGACAATGTGTGAAGCAGTCATGAATTTTACTGTTCTAGTAAAGCATTCTCTATAAAGTTCTGCTGTTACTTATGTCCCCCATAAAACTCAGTTTTACACTAGAGACACAAATACAGTATGCACACTGTGAGACTTCCACACAAATCAATTCACTGTTATGTCACTGTGTTAGCTATCTATGTATGTCATTCTTTGTATGGTCATATATAGATGCTTGTAAACAGTAAATTTCTATCCTGAATAAACTGGACCACAGGACAAAACAACACCACAGTCCAGAACAATGAGTCATTTTAAGTGTAGATAGCAAATTTCTCTGGAGTTACAATTGACAATGACAATTCTTTGTTTTAATATGAGTTCATAATACCCGTTTCTTTTGTCAAAAAAACACCTTGAGGTTTCAAAAATATTCTCCCCTTTTTGTTAATACTCCACTACTACATTTCACACTGTGGTTCTTGGTCTGGCTTTCCTAGGGTTAGGGTTAACCCTTGCAGCAAACTTGGAAATTCATGACTGATTCAGTGACCCTCCCTGTCCAAGGCCTCAAATATCTGTCAAGGCAGTTTAATAGGCTGACATTTACAAAGCGACAAAACATCACCACAACTTTTGAGAATTATGGAGCTAGTTTGGGGCCAGGATCATACTGTACATGGGTTTGAGATGAGCAAAGAGACTAAAGAAATGCGTCAGTAATAAATTTAACGTTGATCTTTTCGGATAATTTTAAGTTTTAGCCCCGATGTGAAATGCATTCTTAATTTCAGGTCAGTCTGTGCATAAAAATATATCAGCACCTGGATTGAAATGCACTCTATGTTAATTTGTTGTAAGCAATCAGTTGTACCCGTATCACACACTCTTCACTCTAATGTTTTTTCATAAAGGTTTGCAATGGCACTTAGGAAATAAATGTGTTCTCTTACATCTATAATATACAAAGTTCAATATAATATACAAAGTTCAATATATTTTATTGATCACAATGGATGCAAGTATTTGCCAACCTCCAGGTCCCCTAACATGAAATGCATGAAAAGCAGAGGGAGGGGAAAAGGAAGAAAGGAGGAGAGGAGCGGAAATGTTATGCCTTGTGGCAGATGATGTAATTCAATCCAGCCACGCAATGCTGTTATCTCTGAGAAATCTGTCACATGGCACAACAAAATACACACATGTATGCACAAATGCCGTGAGGATGATTTTTAAATAAGAACACACAGAAATAATATGCACACGCACGTACACACATTAATTCTAGGAAAGAGCCTAAATAAATCCAATAATTAAAAAAAAATTCCCCAATCTATTACTCTGACTGGGAGCTGAGAGGCCACATGGGCATCAGAGCACTTACACACAAGCACAGTCATACAGATACACCACGGCACACACATACACACACGATCAAGGGATGACAGAGTGGCCTGGAGCCGTTATGGGAGAGTGGGCTGTCTTTTGTTGAGGTGAGCTAAGGGAACAGGAGACAGGGATGCAGCAGAAAAAAAAGAGAACGTGTGAGTGACAGTGGGAGTAGAGAGCAAGAGAGGGAAAAAGTGATTGGAAAAAAGACTGTTCGAGAAAAGCATGATTTACTTGGACAATAGTACAGATAGTTAAAGTAATTCATTTGGAGAAAGAGCTGTGACTAGAGTTGGGGGACATCAAAAGGAGAAGAGAGAGGAGGGTGGGGAAGAGATCAAGTTGGGAAAGAATCCACAATTGATGGGTAGAAAAGAGATGCCTCAGCAAGACACTTCCCCACTGATATATACACTTGAGGATATTGGATATTCAGCTTGATGTATTAACCTACTGCTGTGCCACAAAAGTTATATATTGACATCCTGAAGAGTGTGGAATTGAAAACTAATTGCAGATTATCCCCAACAGGGAAACTATTTAGGCTTGTTTCAACAGAAAATGTACTTTCAAAATCAATATATTAGTGTTAACCATATAATAATACCTTTAAACTCCTTGATCAAAATCACATGTGTTTAATTGCGTGGCAAACAACATAAAATGAGTTTCAATATTACAAATATAGTAAGTTGCTCAGGTCATAAATTGCTTACTAGGCAGAATAACTACACCGGGCATTTCAGAAGCTTGTGGTGGGGATTTGCAATATAAGCAATAAAATAATATTCAATAAAATAGGAGCAGAGGCATGGAATTAAGTGTTTCTGTGGTTACTGGTTTTTACATTACCGCTCACAAGCCTGAGGTGTGCAACAGCATGGAACATGGGTCCGTTCAACTTGAAAGTGGTTTAACTCTGGAGTAAACAGTTACTGTACACTTTGACAATATTCCATCTTGTACGGTAGTAAAAGCAACAGTTACTCCAGATCTCATGGGTGTCTTCCTCCAAGACAACACAAAGCTGCATTTTTGTCAGTGTGACAGATTTGACATTCAGCCATGAAAGTGGACGCCGATATCAAAGATAACAAAGGGAAACTGCAAACAGGCAAGTCTGTTTCTCTCATCTGATGCCAAGTATGTGAGTTTTAATGTTTACGCTTGTGTGCATCTGTATACAGTATTTGTATTGTTTATGTGTATGGAAATGTGTGTGTGTGTGTGTGTGTGTTAGCCCTATCACATCTGTTATCATGCACAGATCTGCAGACTAGAATGACCTTTCATTTATAAAAGCTGGGGCTGTTGTAGTGTTTTTACTTCAAATGATGGGTGAGACATTGAATCTTAAGCAACTTACTGAAACAGAGTCCACAGTTCAGTCTGTTTACCCACAGTAACTGTGAATAAACACTGTGAGATTTTGTGCAGTCTCTCTCTCCTTTCAAGTGTGTGTGTTTATGCGTCTATAAGGCCCTTTGGAGGCTGAGCTGACAAATCTTGCTTTTCTATGCAAATTCTGTGCAAAGATCTACAACAAACACAAATAAATACAAATCTACCCAAGCAAAGATAAAATAAAACTAAGTGTTAGATTAAAGAGTGGGGAGAAAGGGAAATCAAAGAGGAGATAAAAGAGATGGACCTGTCTGTTTGAGCTTTACTGATTTCAATGTTGGAGATTTGCTGAATGCACTTATTACAGGTCAAATACAATATCTTATACTCCATACATAAAGTGGTGTGCAAAACCAGGTATATGTAAATGTTGTGTCATCTCTGCCTACCGAAGTCTGGGGATTTTTTAAATGAATGTTAGTCGTGTTTCGAGACCAACCTGTGAGTCTAGTTTAAATGAGGTTATACAGTATGTCATCCTTTGTTAATTAACATGTATATGTTTTGGGATGCACTGACCCAACTTTTTCAGTCCTGATACCAATACCAATACCTATGCTTTGCGTATTGGCTGATACCCAATACTGATCAGATACCATTGTTTTTTTGTTTTTTTAATGATACAGTTTATTGGTTTTTCAGAAAATTTAAACGTACAAACATGTCCATCAGAAAAATGAAGGAAGTACACATAAAACAAAATAGAATGAAAGGAAGACATAGCACGACCATAGACAAAAACTAAACTAAAAATACATTTTATTAAAAAAAGTACTGGAGTTTACAACATTGCCTGTATATAGGTACAGTATTCTATCAAAGTGTATCCCTCAGTCATGTTTTCTAGTTAAATGCTATGTTTATGAGCCGGAACGCCATTAAATATCCAAAGTGTACGAATGATACTTCCCCCATTTCAAGTTGTACTCCTCCTGTTCTAGGGCAGCCAAGTGTGCCACAAAGATAGTGCTGGTGCAGAGGAGGCTTTCCATTCTTTGACCAGAAGTTACCGGCCTAACATGAGGACAGTCTGGGTCCAGTTAGAAAGAGGAGGGGTCAGATCACTTAATGCAGAGGGGTCACCCAAAATGGACAAAGGGGTGAACGGGATATTCTGGTCGATAATTTTCTCTATGATTGCATGTAGGGAAGACCAAAATGCCTGGATTTTGGGGAAACTCCAGAGCATGTGTACTATAGTATCATTTTTGTCCCGACACCTCCAGCATTCCGAGTTGTCAACCAAACCAATCTTGTGCAGCCTGGATAGTGTACAATAGATTCTATTCAGTATTTTTTTATATTCAGTATTCTACCCCATTCTGCATCTGTGAATGGATCAGATACCATTGGTTAATTAATAAACTGTATACCTTGCCATGTGGAAGACTGCAAAGCAGGAGACTTGACTTAAACTGTATTTCCTGACTGTGTAAAACAAAATGCAACATATTAACACATATATATAAATGTACTGAGTTATTCATTATTATTACATTAATACATTTATTATTAAAATAATAAATCCTTTCTTCCTTTTCAGATATTGCAAGTCAGTTTCCTCTGCTAGATTTTATTGCACTTACAGTAACTTAAAGAGTGTAGTTAGTCACCACTAGTTTTCACCTTGTTCACTGTCTCTGTGTGAGCAGCACATACAGGAGGGCTCAGCTCCACATGAGGTGATCATTACAGCACTTTAATACAGAGATCATCATCATGCCCATAAAGATATCTCATTGAGCCTTTGCTTTTTCACACTGAACCAAGCAAAGCAGCATGATGCTACTGCTTTGTGTTTTTAAATAGAAGGCCAGCATTTCAGATACAGAGGTTTGAGACTGAGCTGCAGGGTTGAGTGAAGTTGTTTGGGGAAGTTTATTTGTGCTGTTGAACGTAACCGCTGTGAATCAGAAAATAACATTTTATTGATCTGATTCACCAGCTTCTTACTGTGAGAACTCCCTGTCTTCATTCACTCTCTAGCTCACTTACTGGTGGAGCAACTCTGTCCCCCCATCCAGTGTCCGGACCTTTTATACAGAACAGTGAGGCGGAATAAAGCAGCAGCATTCCTGCCGTAAGCACACACTCCCCTGTGAGTCCTCCTTGCAGCAGACAGATGGTAATGGAGGGTGCTTCCAACATCATTTTAACATTATTTATATTTGGAAAATTGACGCGCAGGCCGCCCATGTTTGCTCTGTGTGTTTGATGTGAGTCAAGTCTACTGGCATGCTGCACGTGCTGCTGGCACATGACGTAGCACACGTCACAAACATACTGTAGAATTGAAGTGAATAGATGGGCACCATGGATCGGCCCCATTATCTGATACCCAATCCATCTATTAGAGTCTTTATCAGGGCTGATATGTGTATAAGGATGCTATTATTTTATTCCAGTTAGCATCTGTATTAGGTCTGTTCAGCCAAACAAGATACATCTGAAAGTCTTTGTGTTTATGAGTTAAAAAAAAAAACTTCCTCTGGACATTTCAGCATCCCAATCAACTAGAACACACTAACAAATTAAAGTATGTGTTTGATCAGTACATGCTGGTGCAATTGTAACAAACCTTGTCATCTGGGGCTGATTGCTTACCATCTAATCAATATATAATTAGCCCATCCTAGTCTGTCACAGCTCTATAATGTAGACATTTAACAGTGCAATGACCGCACTTTTCCCCCAAGAGCACCTCAGTGAGCAAGAACAGATGGACAGTGCACAAAAGAAAGTGATGTTTACTATGTATGAAGACAATTATTTAAAGTGGATTTTGTGATTATCTGTAATTGATATTCTGTCATAATGTTTGATGTCTATGTTAAAATCGTTCAAAATTCCAAAACGTGAGGTGAACATATGTAAAGATGAGGCTTCAGCATCCTCTGAACGCATCTTTTAAAATCGATCAGACCATTTGGGTGCGCTCACAAACTCCATAATCTTTGTTGCTAAGGTTGTTGCTAAGGTTGGCATTTTGAATAAAGTGAAGAAAAAAAGTTGTTTTTGGGGCACCTGCTGAAAAGACTCATGAGAGGACATTTTCTCTAGGAGACAGGGTTGCTTACAAACAGAAAACTATTCACATTTTCATTCACATATGGGCAAGTTTCCAATTTACTTAACGTACATATGTTTGCATTGCGGTAAGAAACATATGGCTTAAACCCACGCAAACACTGAGAGAGCACGGAAACACCACACAGAACGACCACAGCCAGCTGGTGGTTTTGAACCAGGAGCTGTGAGGCGACACTGATAACCAGTGAGTCACTGTGCTGCCCAGAGGTGTTTCTTGGATTTAGGTAAGCCAATGTTTGTGTTGTTGTATGTTTTGTTTTGACAAACAGCAAGAATATACACATGTATCCTCAATATATATTAACGTCACTGAAGAAATAACATCATGGTAAGACTGAGATGTTAATCTGACTCATTACAGACATTGTTTTAAATACAAGTTGTATTTTGATGGAATTCAAACTATGTAATAGATGGGATATTATATAGAAAAGTGACAAAAGGACATTTTCATCATACTTTAAGTACATAATGCAATACATGTCAGTGACTCTAACAGCGTCACTGATGCTGCCTAATTCACAGCTACACTTTCACACTTAATGAAATGTTAAATGTTGTTTTGTGGAGTGAAAAAATACAACTTTTAAAATACTAAATAAATCAAAAATGTAAGAAGACATATAAATAAACTTACTTCTGTAAATGATGATGGAGCAATTATGTGAAGAAGTTACTTTTCCTTAAAAAGTTTCTTTTTAAGATATTGACAGTGTTTATGATTTCACTAAACTAAGTTAAGAGTGATATAATTAAAGCTGTAATAATGAAAGACAGTTGTACAAAGTAAATATTCAAGAAACTAAAAACAAATGTTTGACTCATTTGATGAATTTTCTGAAAATTATGGTTACTTCCAGAACTCATTAAAAATGTTAATATATTTCTATTTGCCGTGCAACTCTATTTAATGGTAGAGTCAAATCCAAAGAGAAATTTTCCATGGCCATTAAAATACAAATGTGGTCAGCTGAAGGATTATTTAGTCAAAAGAAGGCCTGTTTGTTATGTTAAAAGCCTAGAGCTGTTCAACCAGCTTCCCCCCTTGATACAGTCAAGTCTGTATAGATGCTGTGTCATGGCACAGAGGTGATGTGGAGATGGATGAGGATAAGGATAGACAGAAGAAAAAAAAACAGTGGATAGAGAAAAGGAAGAGCAAAGGATGCAAGATCTCTAAGGATGACAAATGTGTCATGGCTGCCTATCGGAGAAGGACAGCTTGTCTAAATGATGGAGAGGGCGAGGGAGAGGAAAGGAGAGACAAACGTCAAATGGGCAAAACACATCAAAATGGGATTCAAAACATGAAGGAAAAGGGGAAAAAGAAAAAAAAAGTGTTGCCTGACAAGCAGACAGTAGTGTATTGAAATGAGTGTTCCCGCAGGCCAGTAGTTTGCAGTAATCATTGTTACCTCCTCATCCTCGGCTGTCCTTTTGTCTCATTTCAACTCCTTCCAGGCTCTTCCCCTCTGATCCATCTTCCCTTCCTATCCTCTCTTGTCAACCCCCTCTTTTTTCGTTTTGCCTGATTTCTCCTCATCTTACTGTTTTCTCATCTTCTCTCCTCTTGAAAGTTTCAAGATGACATTGGTGCTGCTTATTCATTGGTGCCATCCTTCACTGAATTGCATATATGACCTGACAGGCACTCGTATAGTCACACACACACGCATGATTCAGACACACATTAACATACAAGGGCAGGAACACTCGGATATACAGAGACACACACAGGGTCAAAGGAAGCACGGACAAATAAGATGAATGACAAGTGACATGAGCGGTTAGAAGAAGGGCTCTCCTGAATATCAAAAGGCATTGTGGAGGGGACATACCACTGTATAAAGATAGGTTGAATAAAAAAAGAAAAATGTAATACTTACCCTTCCTGTACGCCCTTTCAGGCATCAATCTTTCCATCATCCTACCATTAATATTCAGCTTCCAAACCACTGCGTGACTCGTGATTCAAAGTAAGCAGTGTTTCCTGGAATTATACGAGTGTGTGTGTGTGTGTGTGTGTGTCCTTGTGTTCTTGTGTCCTGACAAGAACTCATAATTGTTTATTTTGGTGTATGTGCATCATGCTGTGATGGCAATCAATCAATTGTAAATGGAGACAGAGATTAAGATGTAGAGTGAACCATTTAACAGAATGGTTAAAATCATTTATCAGAGAAAATTCACAATGATATCAACCTTTCATCAGCAGTAAATCATATGGCTTATTTATTTATTTTTGTTTTTATTTGTTTGTGTGTTAGTATCACAGTGCAAAGATGAATCCAACCAACATTAAAGGTCAAACCAAGTAAGCTATTTTGTGTGTGATACACTGATTTGTTTTTAATAAACTGTTAGTGTGATTTTTAAAAGAATGTATTACAAAATGTAGACATCAGCAGAAAAATATTGTTTCATAGCATACAGCAGGGTTTCATCTTACCTTCATGTCTATCATCTTATCTTATCTTAAAATAAAGAGATACTTGCTTATGGATACAACCCATTTCTGACATAACACTGACAGATTAGATTTTGGTGTGGCCTTCATCTGTAAGTGAGTGTCTGATAATGTGGATGGCTAATTCACTGAGAGTGAACCTCATTGCAGTAACCAATAACAATAACCAATAAGTACTAATAACACCTCACCTCTATATTGCATTTAATGTCAGTGCCCAGTTTTTACTGCAAAATAAAACTCAAATCAGACACAAGTCTTGCTTCAATTATTCATAGTCTAATCTATCATGTGTGTGCTTTTACTCCAACAACTGTGGAAGCAATCAATAAAAAACATGTTGACAGGCAGTGGGATTGACTGGCCCCCAAAAAGCCAATCGTGGGAGATGCATCTACCTTCACCTTTAGATTGATAGGATCAAAGAGAAAAGCAGGAAAAGATATAAACACTCAGGTACCAGGATTTTAAGATGAGAGTCAAATCTTACATTGCATTTAATCATATATACCAGTTGAGTACAGTGAAATTGATTACTGGGTGCTTTAAATTATAGAGTCATATCTAAGATTGAGCTTTCTGGTTCTTTTGACTAGCCTCTTTCTGTGTTATGCACCTTTTAAAACCAATTGCATAGAAATAGTTTTTGCAAGAATTGTGATGAAGTAAACAATACTCACTCACAAAGATCCCCAGTGTTCATTACAGTCATGCACCAATACATTTCTAGAGGCCTAATAATTACTTGAATTAAATGAATGATATTGCAAAAGAAGTCTTCCTTTAATGATATGGGCTGATATGTTCCAACTCATCATACAGTATTTTGCTTGTCAGTCCATTACTGAATTAAAAATACATTAGTATACTCTAGAGATGAACATGTACAGCCGATGTATAAAAGGATAAAGAGACCGTATATGACTCTGTCCCATTAATCAATTATTGCTAAAGAAATACTGGCTACATCTCACAGTAACTCATAAACATGGATGCATTCTGGCATTGTGACTTCATCCCCTAGTGACACACACACACACACACACACATACACACACACACACACACACACACACACACACACACACACACAAACACACACAAACACATTCACAAACATATATAAACACAAGCTGGCATTCTGACTCCATCCCTGGGCACAGCACATAAATCTTCCCTAATAACAGCAGTGGCATTTCAGCAACAATAGGGATTACACACAACCTCTGTCGAATGGTCTACCAGCTAGAACACACACAGACACAAACTCACTCATTGGCGCAGCAACACACACAAACTTGAAATGCACAATATGTTGCAAGTTCGACTAGAGAAAGAGGGCTTAAGAGAGAGAGATTCCTCTTATCAGACCATATTCACACAGTGCAGCCTGATATTGGATAAAGAGGCACAACCTGTCAGGGTTTATTGTGTGGTAATGCAGTCAAAAGATTAATTGATGGATGACTGAAAATTTCTGCCACTGTGGATTATTTATGTGGTGGTACTTTATATGTAGGTATATAACACCTCATCAGTTTGGATTAAAATGAGTCAGGCTTTATACTGAGAGGCGACCTTCAAAAATGCCTCATCATATAAACTATCAGTAAAAGTCATGAATCTTTCAATCTGTAATCCAAAACATGTTAAGAAAAACTGAAAGTTAACTTGTAATTTTTTTGGAGACGTGTGTTTGTGCCTCTACTAATTAGAGCTATGTAATGTGTGTATTTTGCACTCTAATGTTTAATATGAACAAATGTCAGATAAACGCATCTAATGCCTTGTGTGCAGAGGCGGTATTTATTTTCATCATAGAGGGGTAAAATGGGACAGTGCTTGAATGTGCAACCATGGATTTACGATATTTAGGCAAGCCAAGCCAAACCAAGGAACATGTATTTGTATAGCACCTTTTATATTGTGCAATAAGGCAATTCAAAAAAGCAAAAGTGTGTTTAATCAGACAGCTATTCTGTAAGCTGCCAGCTAAAGCATGCTGCTGAGAATTTGATCCAGTGATAATATCATAATATGGCATTTTATGGTTTGAATAAAGAGATGAAAATCAACTGGAACTCTAAATGAGGTTTTGGTGAAGGTGTTTTTGTTTCAGAATATAGTCTTCTATACACAGTCAGGGTCACACATATTCACAAGCACAAGCATCCTAAAAATCTTGGGTTTCAGCAGGCATTTTTTGAAAAGGAGCAGATAAATCTTGGAAATCCACAGGTATTTATCCCCTGTGTTTAATTCTAATCATACCTCATAAAACCAATGAGCTACAAAAATAAAACCTGTTGGAATATAGTTTTCCCTGAAGTCAACAATTTGACTAATACTGTGTTGAGCAATTATGAGCACATTGTTGAGATGTTTTTACAATAAACGCTTCTTAGGAAATGATGGTTTTATGCCTTGTGAAAAAATAAATGCATTTGCATGTGACAAGCATCATACCCCACCAGTTTACTGGGAAAACACAACTTATATGTGTCACACGGAAAAACCCAAGTGACATACAAACATGTGTGCCATTTGAGTGATTCTGAAGGTCCTCAGACAGCTGGGTGCTCTTAATTTCACATCCCATGGAAACCTTTCTACTTCTGCTTGTTGATGACAGCACTCCAGTGAACAGAGAGTAGCAGACGGAAGTTCATCTTCAATATCGGCTGCTAGTAATTCAGCTGAAGTAGTACTTTAACATCAATTGATATCAATAGATTGAGTGTGATGACGGTATCAAGTCAATTTAGAAAAGGCCAGCTCCACTCACACTGACTAAAATGCTTACTTCACTTAGCTGGAATATATAGTATATGAATGACACAAACTTGAACACTCAATTGCACCATTAAAACTGTTAGAAATGTAGCATCTTTCATTTTGGGTCTAAAACTACTTTGTCCATGGGTGCACGTTTTTTAAATGTATTTATACATTAAATACAGATTTTACTGTAGTCTTAAATTGTAAGGACAAATGACAACCGCAAGCTCACATCCAGAAAACCACTCCTGGAGCTTACAGAGATGTCTTCACTAAACCAACCTGTCTGGCATGCTTAAACCAACTGTTGAGGGAAAGTCAAAATTTGCCCTCACAAATGTGTTCTGCCATGATACGCCCTTGCTGGATCTGCTATGACAACAATGTGTCCCACACTAATGAAGAATGGTGAATGAGAATTTCTGAGGCATCACCACAAATAATGGAAATTTGTCAGATAGCTTGTGAGACTAGTCACACTATTCATCATTGTCATGCTATCTCAATCTACATCTGGTGGAGTTTAAAGATGAATGCAAACTGTTCCACTGCAGTACTCTGCGGTAACTTCACTTAAAAGCACTATTCTGATATCAGTGCTGTACTAAATACTGCTAATCAGAATTTAGATCACAACAGAGGGTAAGCACACACAATAGCTCAAAACATAAATGTGTCATTGTCTTGAGGAGTTTTGAATCATCAATATCATTTAAGTTAAACAAGTTTATTTCATCTGTCTCTGTACATCATTTTAAACAAAGCCCATTGAGGTGCATGCCTGTACTGTCAGTGGATATGATACAGTATCTTGACAGGACAATTGGATTGCTTTCCTCCTGACTAAGAGTTAAGGTCAACTAAGATCAAACAACAATTAAAGAGAGACATGTTTATTAGCTTATTATATAATTTGCGGCAATGCTAATGACTGTTCTGTCAGATTGAATACTAGATTACTGCTTACTATTGTTTTAGTGAATAGCTGGTAATTACAGTGTACTAATGATTGTAATAATTTGCATTCCATTACAATTAAATTATTGGAAAATAATCAGGTGTCTAAATCATGAACTCCATAACCTACTACATAGCCAGAAAGTCATTAATGGCTGTTTGTAATTGAGCTGGCACTGCAGCATTTTCAATTAAACCCATCAACGTTGTCACTGTGAGTTGCAAGACTGTCCTTACTTAATGTGTGAGGCTCTGTAACAGGCCGTAGAGATGCACAAAACCGTCAGTCCAGAGGAATGATTTCCACATGCCAAATCTCAAGACTCTCCCCTATAATTACAGCTATTGATAAGAAGCAGTAAGCACTTATTCATAATTACTGCTCTCTCTGCAAGGTAACAGCTGTTGGCCAGACAATGCCAGAATTTCAGAATGAGATTTGTGTAACTCTCAGAAACTGAGAGGAGGAAAATAAAATAAAAAATAGAGTACGGGTCTTGTACAAAAAAGGTTGAGGTATGCATATTGTATATAGGTAGATAAATTAATAGACACTGTATGTACATCACTCAGTAGTGTCAATGGTCCAGTATGGCTATGGCTACATGTCCTCTGCAAGTTAAAGCTACACATGTGCCAAAACGTAGCTGAGTATTCCTATAAAAGTCCAGTGTCAATGTTAAATGCTGTCTTGAACTATCATTATGCCCTGCGGTGGATATCAGGCTGTGCTGTCATATATATCTATTGAGCCCTCTGACAAGTGACACCTTTCTCTGGGCCTGACCTTAAAGATCCCCTCCAGACATGTTTTTAAGACATATAAAAATACTCTGCTTGGAACAATATTGTGTGTCTGATATAGTTTTTCTACAAATAAAATTGATAATCACCTTGTTAAAATTGTTAAAATTACACCAACTCCTTCCCCTCCCATTAAAAATTGCATAATCTATGAATACACATATCTGAGGGATGCTAATTTTTACGTGTCAATCACGCTGAAAATGTGTGTGCTTCTCCTCCCAAAGAGTACAGTACCAGTACAACTGGTTACGCACTTTCTCCAACTGTGTGGAAACAGCCCTGGAGCCACTACACAGGTATTCAGGTGCTGTTATACCTGCACAGATATGGCCCGCCCCTAGAGAGAGTTGCACTCTACACGGTGGCGAGCATTCAACACCTGTCACACTGAGTTTAAATAAATTGGCAGAAGAGCTTTCAGCTTCCCATTGAGTCAATACTGTAATTTACCTGGGTATGCACAGTTGTCATACATCACACCCCACAGACTGGTGATGGTGCTATCTGTGATGTCTGTTGGGCACGTCACATGACTGTCCCCTTGGGACATTTTCAGCTGGGTTCATCTCGACCCCATATGGCACAAAAGACACATGCTGACTATTCCTCCCTCACTGGAGTCAGATCTGGCATACTGGAAAACCCCCGCTGGATGTTCCCCTTGAGGAAGCATCTCTCTCCGACTGGGGAGGAATGTGCAAATCTCAAGTTGTTGGAGGGAGGTGGAAGAAGCCTCTTTCCCTCCACTGAGACAGTCTGGAGCTGTCCATGGTCCTGATGACAAACGAACATGTTTTAGTGAGAACAGACAACATGATAGCAGCAGTACACATGCTAGAAATCTCTGCTGGAAATAGCCACGAACCTCCTTCTGGAAATCTCTGTGTACATCCTGGAAACACAGAGCTATGCAATGGACTTGATGTATTTGTGGAGGTCCCTCTTACAACAAGTGGAAGTTAAGTCCCATGCTCATTCAGATGTCATGGGGCAAATTCAGGAAAGCAGAGGTGGATCTGCCTTACAAGAGAATGCACAAAGTGCACTGTGGTTCACAATTTACTTACAAGATGACCCTCCAGAGCTCCCCTTTACACATTCCCCCCAGTTCCCCGATTCCTCGTCTCTGAATGCGCATTCAGGAGGAGTACCAAGCAGTCATTCTGGTGGCCCCAGAATGCACGAGCAAATTGTGGTTCCCAACCATTTTGCTTCTTCTCGGGGGGGGGGGGGGGGGGGTACAGATATGCACTGTCACAGCTGCAGTGGCACACACTATCCAGGGGGCAAACGCTCATTTTACCATGCAGGTCCTTAATAACAGGATGGACCAAGTTCACAAAGGCTGCCTTATATACCCAGAAGAGATAAGTAATGTAGCTTTGGGCTATTGGCAAATGACCAATAGCGCAAGCCAGCATTAATGATGACAGAGAACTTCTCAAAATGCAGGCAAACTAATTGCTCTGCCATGTTGCACACTGTTTGATTCAATAACATAAGCATTACTAGGCAAGCTAGTTGTATCCCCAGATGGAACAGCAGTTGAGGTTATTGTATGAATATACTGCCATTAATGATGTTGAAGCTTTCTTTCTAAAATCTTTTAAAAAAAAATCCAGTCTTCCATTGTGCCAGTAAGTTAAATTGTGTGTTAAATACATCCCTGAGAAGCAGCAGTATTAGCAGACTTACCTGCAGCTTTGTGTGACCTGATACAGGAGAATAAATCTGCATTCAGTATTATGAAATCCTGAACACCACCTTCTCAAAAGGAAAGTTTTTGTTTCCCTGAATTATATTAAATCCTGGATTTAATTCTCAATTTGATCAACTAATCAATCTCATAACCATACGTTCTATTCAAAACAGTGACTTATGTCAACTACTCTCCCAAAGAAACAACAACAATGACTTCTTAGAATAAATGAAATTAGAATTTACAATTTCATTTACCAGACACATACATCTGAGAGTTTTTACAACTCAAGCAAGGATCTAGTCAGGAGAGAACCATTTGAGTGAGCAAGCTAAGTCTAAGTCTGACAGGCAGTGCACTGATAATAACACCCATTTGCTAGTAGACATGAGTTGTTGTCATATTCCAGATACTGAAGAAGGCCAAAGATTACAGCTCCATCCCAAAAGTTCAGAGGGCTGTGGTAGTAAAAAACGTATTATCAGGGCCTAAGATGTTACAACATTGATTCAGAAGGGCAGATGATATCGTTTGGTTTGCAGTCTGTGCTACTCCATTTTAGACACACTGCCATGCAAATATTGTCTGATATCCTCTGCTGTGTCTGACAGGTCAGCTATTACTTTGGTGTCATTACTGATCCTCTGTGCAACTGTCCCTCCTGGAATATGTGTGCCTCAATATGCAGCAGTGTTGGAATTGTCTTTAATCATAGATTGCATCATTTACTCTCCACAGCTGTTGGTATTTCCCTGTATTTCTGACCAACACACTCAGCAGGATCTTCAATGCCAGGTTCATTGAAACCCTCTACATCTTTTTCTACCGGCCCTGCTATACTGTGGTCCACTGAGCACACTTCCACCAGAGTATCGGCTTGTAGATGCAAAGGATGAATGCAATATGAACACTACCTCTAACTGTGTTGCCTTTCAGTAACAGTGAACTAACTACAAGATAAATACCCAAAACATAAAATGTTTACCATCATTATATATAGCTTCCCCAAGCACAATTAAATCCACCTCTGTTGCAGGAGAGCCTGCACCAAAATTCAGAACATGGAGGGGGGGGGACGCAACATAACCATCTGCCCTCAGTTTTATCTGTAAAAATGTGTAACCTTAGCTTGTATTGTGTATTGTCTCCCATTATGTTATTCAGTCTGTAATGTAGCTATAATAACAATCCAAACTGTTTTGTAGCTAATAAAATAAAACAAAATTTATGATAATCTTTTAATTTTAATACATCTATACCATTGAAATGTGGTGATATATATACATATAAGGCCCCAGAGGCAGCACTGTTGAAGCTTCACTTCTCATTCAAACTAATGTGACAGCTACAGTTGTTAAATTTCAAAACATATTAAAACTTAATAACATGACATATTAACAGTCCTAGAGCAAAAATTACAACAGTCTGGCTCAAAACCTCTGCCACTGCCCTTGGGTATTGTCATACGTAATTTTTTTAAATGTGTCTGTGTCTTATTTTTCAATGGGACTTTTTCCAGTGCCAATACTTTTTTCAGTGCCAATACAAGTGTTTCAATGCCAGTGTTTTTTTCAGTTCAGGTTTTGTTTTCGATGCCAAATGTTATTTTCAATGCCAAAATTTAACTATCACTGTTCTAGACCCATACTAATCCCATCATGGATTAGTGAGCTGTATGAGGACCATTAATGTGTAATTAATGTCCACTGTCCTGCAGCAGCAGGTGTGTTGTGTAAAGGGAGTGTACTTATCAGTCTTTTTCTACATGAGGCCTGACATGGTAAATGACCATGACACAGCCCGTAATTCCTTGGCTTGTTGCACTTTGCACTTATGGAGATGTTACCTGGTGTATGTTATCTACTTGTGGGCCTTGGTGTCACAGTGGGGTACTGTGTGTAAAAGCTTTTCTTCACTCTTAACTCAATGGCGACAGCTCTTAGAGCCCCCTTGCACCACAAGCTGAAGAAAAAGAGAGTAGAGTTCAAAACTTGATGGTGTATATATATACCATAGATAAGGACCTGAAATGACTGTACAGTGGCGCTAAAGAAAATCTTCACAACTGCAGCACATACTCAGCTGCTTAATCAGGCCCCATAGCTACATCATAGGCCTATCTGATACGCAGTTTCATCTGAATGCTATGATGTGTGAATTGTTCTGGCTTTCTTATTTCCACTATGTTTGTTCACAAACAAGCTGCTCACTATCTTGTGAGTGTTGACAGCCACAGTGATGTGGGAATTGCTGAGGTGATTCCACAATTTGCTCTGCTAAAAGTGAAGGAATATGCCTTACAGTAAACTCAACGTTGTCTTACTTACTTGTTTAGTCTCTTTAGCTGGGTGACCACCAGTGACCTTGCAATCAGGTTTTATGTGACTGTTGTTCAGATTGGAAAAGTTGTTGAACCCTACATCTGTGAGGATAAGACTAACCCAGAAAAAGCTAGCTTTTGATAGCAGGAATAGCTGCCTGCAAACTGTAGGCCAAGTGCTTATTAAATCACAATGTCTTGTTTTCCTTTTCTACAGCGTGTTAAGATGAGGCGTGTGGGTGGCTTTGGAGTTGTTTACAGGCACCTATAAAAAGTAATGTTAATAATTACTTTTGCTGTTGAGTAATTGGTTCAAAGTTGCCCAACTCTTTAATGATGGGAATTAACTGAAGCAGATACAGAATTTGTGTTTTGTTTTATGTACAGGATTATAAACTACTGTTTGTGACAGGAGGGGGTGTTTTGGAGGGCAGAGAGAACAATAGATGAGAACGCACATGAATCCATCTCATCTCAGAGGAGCATAAGAATGCACAAAAAGCAAAATAGATTTGTTTGTTTTCAAATGGCCACCGTGAAAGCGGACACGAGGGAGGTGCAAGGCTTTGCTCTGCTGGGACACAGAAACAGATTATTGTTTACAGCAAGGATGCTGCTGTTGTCTTTTTTGTTTTCCTTTAATTCACTTGTTCTTCCTCAGAAAATAACATTCACTCTGTAGCATCCGGAAAAAATATCTTGGGAAAACACTTTTTTTCCTTCCATCTTTCCCTCTGAAGTAGCTACAGAGACAATGTGAAAATATAAGACACACCTTTTGCGATATAATGTGTTACAGTCCCTCTTTCTCTCCTTTACTTGGCCTACCTGTCTGTGTGGCTCTCTTTGTCTGTCTGTTTCTTAACCTCCCTTTCTCTCTGCTATCTTTTAACTACCTTGTTCTAACAATACCTTCATGCCAGCACAGATATGCAGGTTCCGGCATGTGTAATCAAAGGGCAAAAAGAGTTTGTGTCTCTGTGTAAGGGGTGTGACAGAAGGTGAGTGAAGAAGAGAGAAGGGAAAACATCAAAAAAACTACATAGGATTTATTCTCCCAAGCGGTGGTTTATTTATCTACTATACTTTTCATCTATTTTTGTTGCTTGCCTCTCTTTTTACTTGTGAGTACCTCCTTTGCTTCCTGCTCTGATCACTGTTACAGCTGAGTACAAATAAAATGAGGGTTTCATTAATAAACCTGCAATTAACAGAGTTCATCCTTCAAACGTTTCACAAGAAAAAGACACTTAACATCAGGCCTATGCCGATGCATTGTTGTCTGGTATGTCTGTGCATGGTGAGTATGTTAGTCATATACCACATAAAGGGCACAGTGCACCTGTCTAGAAGGAAGGTAGTGATATAAGGAAAGCATAACTTTTCAAATGAGTGCATTTTATTGCTGATGGGAAAGCAGGAGGGTACAGTGATTATGTGAAGTAGAAGGATGGTGGTTACTTGAAGAATGTACACACAAATACATGTACACACATTTGTGCATACCAAAATGTAAAACTCTTGTGCAAATGCATACAAATACACCTTCAGCAACACACATGCAGAGAAAATCACTGGTTTACAAAGCAGTCAAAGTAGGGAAGGTCACATCATCCAGTGTTACATTGCTTACATACTTTATACTGCTGCTTTCAAAGCTGAGCATACTTGAATGGCTACACAGAGCTGTCAGACACAGTAACTTTACAATGTACAGGGCTCAAGAACACAGTACAAGATGAGTTTCTTACGTATTTTATCATAGCATGCAATGCCATACTTACCTTCCACTTGATCCACACAAAGAATAACCGTGTGTGTGTGTGTGTTAACAGAATTATTGGAAAACATGTTTCAGCAGTTACAAATCAAAATGTGAATTGGAGTATTCAAGACCAGAAACTGTTAAAACTGAAACATTGAATAGATTAGCTGTAGCTACGAGGACAAAGCAGGTCTTCCACTAATACAATGACTGTAGTTTGATTCCCGACCCCTAGAGTCCACATGTCCAAGTATCCTTGGGCAAGATACTGAACTCCAAATTGCTCCTGAGGGCTGCACCATTGGTGTGTGTGAGCACACACATGAGCATTTTGGCACATTGCATGGCAGCCTTTGCCATCAATGTATGAATGTGTGTAAATGTGTAAATGTTACTTGTTGTAGTAAAGTACTTTGAGTGGTCAAAAAATTAGAAAGGCACTATATAAGTACAGTTCGTTTACTATGTATTCTTTTAAACTTCAACTGCAAATCTAATATGATGATTGCTGTGGCCCAGGAGGTAGAGCGGGTCATCCACTAATTAGAAGATATGTGATTTGATTCTTAGCTCCTCCAGCCCACAGGTCAAAGTGTACTTGGACAAGATACTGAACCACAACTTGTTCCTGTCGATTGCACCAGCACCTTGTGTGGTAGCTTGCTGCCATTGATGTGTGAGTGTATGAATGGGTTGAATGTGGCTCATAGTGTAAAAGCACTTTGAGTTGCTGGAAGACAAAGACAAAGCAGCAGACTGATCTTGAAAAGGATTGCATTCACAAAGGTATAAATAAGTAATCCTAAAAAATACCAATGCTGATTATTCAGTATTATATAAAAAAATACAAATATGTCTGACCAGTTGCAGAAGACATTGTTTTCCATTTAATGTTATAGCCTACAGTAGTGTTTATGTACAATGGATACTGTAACAGTACTGCAGCACAGCTTAAAGCGCTGACTACCTGTGAGGAATTAAAGTTCATGAGGTTCAATTTGTTGCTCATACAATACACAGCATGCATGCACACAAACATTCAATTAGCTAAACCATGACAGTCAATAACACGGGCAAGATATTGAGAAAAGGAAACGATTCTCATCTGAACAGAGCTAAGGGACAGTCAGTAACCAGTGTTTAGGAAGCAACCGACCAAAAGACTATTATTCAGCCATGCATTCAATGCTCCTTTACTATCCACCCTTTAACAAGCATTGACTTCCAAATGGGACACGCATTGACTTCAGAGAGGACTTGCTCTGAGAAGTATGGCCTTGGAGGGGGACAAGTATCGACTTCAAAGGACACATGCTTTGAAACACATTAGATTCAAACATGGTACATTCAAAACAGCATTAGCTTCAAATGAGTCATCCTTCATAGTTTACTGACTTCACACAGAGAGATGGAGGTGAACAGCAGTACACCCAGTTATAGAAAATACAGTACAAGTCCACCTGAAAAAGGCTGATACACCTGCTGCACACTATATTTCATTCAATGACTAGTATAACAATGACTAGTATAACACATTCAGACTGAAAAGTACTTTTGGTATTCTTCATCACAAAAGATTTTTTTTTGTTATTTTTCCAATGTCTTGGCAAGAGGGAGCATTTTGTGTATTATCAATTATGATGACTGAATTTTGCACATCTTTGACAAAAAAACAACAAAAAAATGGATAAAGTAAAAGTTGGTTACCCAGTCAAATTTGAAAAATCAAGGTCCTTAACTGCTTGTTGGAGAATGAAATGATTTGTTCTTTTTATACTAAAATGTAGATAGCCAGTGGTAATAATAATAAAGAGGTAATTGGCAATTAAGTTTAAAGTTTGTTAAAATAATTATATAGGCATGCTTACCTTCTATACAGTCTTGTTACAGTAGACAGTAACACTAATATAGAAGCAACCTTTCTAGTAATAATGTGGTTATTAGGATTATGAGTGTGTGGTGCTCTATGTAGGTCCATTACCAAACAAGAGAAATATTGGCCGAGGACACTAATCTCCCTTTAACCCCTGTCTTGCTGTCATTTAAGCTGTCAATCAAACAGAAATAAACATGTCCAAGCAAATCAAACATTAATAAAGCTGTTCATTCACACATACACATGCAAACATACAGAAAAACAAAATAAACAAGTTCACACCCACATACAGCCACACATATGCATGCAATAACAAAGTACAAAGAAACACTCCCTGCAGCTCTCTGTACACCATGATGAGATCAATGAACATGTTGACAGACAACACAGAATGTGGTATGGGGACAAATTCCCATTGCACTCTGTGTATTTGTGTTTGTGTGTGTGTAATGTGAATCTAACTTTAAACCTAAATACACAAAGCACCATGGGAAATTGTATATTTTAGAGACTAAAAACAAAACAGCATATTCATAGATTTACAAAAGGGCCAGAGCATGTAATCATGTCTTTTCTACCTTCAAGCTCACATTATGTATCCTGGGTCTGTCTCCCACTCTTGTCTCTTCTTCTTCTTCTCTCATCTTTCCCCCCTCTTCTTTCGCATTCTTGCCCTCATCCTCTTGTCTCTCTCTCTAGTACAGTAAATCACCTCACTTCTGTCTCCTGGCTGTGAGGTCCAGTGAAGAAGCAGATAGTCAGTGACACTCACCAGTGAAGCGACTGGCCTGATAGTGGCTCCAGCTCTCCCCGGGGGATAAGAAGCTGACTAGAAAACAAAAGCATGTTCATACATGTGTGCACACGCACAGCCACATAGTCACTTATTGTATTTATTCTACGAACCCCAGTGCAATCTTTTCAGCACAGTATTTGAGTAACCTTTGCCTTCAGTGCTATCTAAACCAAAATGATAAGGTATTACTTTACAGAGGCAAAAAATAAAAAAGAGGATTTTTTTTTTAAATGTTTATGTGCAAAGTACATTAGAGAGTATTAGTAGTCAAAATTATGCAAGTCATAAACTAATTAAGTAGACATGGAAAAAGGATAATCAGTTTTAGATGTGTCACTTGTAACAAGCTCAAAGCAAATAAGACAAAAAGTGTACAGCCATACCAGCAGCTCTCCGCTTTTGTCACAGTGGTGCTTTGAGGTAGAGGTTTATGGTTGAATGTCAACATGCTGACATGTCATAATGACAATGTTAACATGATGACTTTTAGCATGTTTTCTTGGTTTAGCTACTGTAACATTTTTAGCACTACAAGTAATTGGCACTACACACAAAGAACTTCTGAAGCTGACGTGTACATCATTAGGTTTGCTGTTATTTGTTTCTGCAAATTAAAGAATTGATTTTTCTGCAGTTTGTGTACAATGTCTAAAAACGCAATAGTAATACAATATTTGTAGATGTATTTCAGTCTGAACCAAAATGGTTGTCTGATCAACCAACCACCATCGCCATACCTTGGGCGCTAGTGTGATTAAAACTATAATAGTGGACTTGCATGAGCGCTTGCACAAAGCCTCGAACATATATTGACACCTCGACATACCAACACACACATTCAGTAAGTGTGTGGCTCTCAGTTGGTTCCAGTCCATCTGGAGGCCATGTGTTCCCTGAACTGCCTTTCTACCTAGCTGCCTTAAATGTGATATGACAGATGCAGGGTCACTGCCTTCATTTATAACAGAAAACCGAAAAGGAGAACAAAAATTCTGCTGCAATTACTGTCACTTCATGGCTGAGCTAGCTGTATGCTAACCCCAGGCTAGCCTTAGGTAGCCCTAAATGCAATGATGATTCACTGACTTTGGGTCTTCATGGGGACAGGATGAAGGCTGTCTTTTTGTGTGACTGTGTGTGTATGAATATGTCATCACTGGGTGTGTAGGCTGATGCCATGCCAGAGGGACAAAAACATTACAAGTGGGAATTTAGTAGAATGCACTCAGAGACAACCAGCATACTAAATAGAGGGAGACTGCTTTGTCCATCTCGGGATACATGTGGTGTATGATTGCTCATGTGCACACACCCTCGTATGTGTGTTTGCATGAGCTCATTGATAGCTTAAATGAAAATAATGTGAGAAGTGAGAGGCTGTTTTCAGGCGATTAGTCTGACCCCTCAGTATTACCTCTTTATTTCCCTTGGTAACTAAATGTATTAGACCATCTTTTAGTTCTTCAGCTGTATAAACACAAATACATTCACAGTCATACTCAAAAACACACACATAGACACACAGGTATGTTGTCAAACATATATGTATGTGGCAAGTCTGAGAAGTAGAAAAATCACCTCAAGAGATAAAAGTCAGATACATTCTAAATTGGATTCTTAAGGTTATCAGCTTGCAGGGTAACTCATCTGCAAAAAAAAGAAAAAAAGTTGTAAGCCCTTGAATTCTAATGCCCATCACTTTACCACGGAAATATGGCATTTTAATCCCAGATCGGCTAAGTCCAGTCGTCTGGAACAAATAGCATGGGAAGGCTGACAAGAAGACTGGAAAAATGTCAGGAAATCCATAGGAATTCTATATGCTTGGGGTAAGCCTTGATGGGAAGTGCCGATTAGCGCTAAACATGTGAAATACAGCAGATGTCGTGAGAGCATGAGTGGCACTTGGATTAAGGAAAATATATAGTGTTAAGAGTTATTCTTATTCTTTGGCAACCAACTTAGATGAAAATGATGGAAGCTATTGAGAGGGTGGGTGAAATCCCAAATACATAATTCGCTCCTTGAGCCTCACCTGTTCTCTGAGGCTGAAATTTATCTAGCAGCTACTGCAGGGGGGGATAATATTAGGAACGTCTGAGCTGAGGGTTATATCTTAAGGTCAGATTTCACATATCATATCCACACACACACACACACACACACACGCATAAGAATTATGCAAACACAGATGTTCACGGCTGTTGAGAGTGATATACATAAATACTGTGTGTGCAAAAAGTTTTACACAGCACACATATAAATACATGTGCACATAGATGCAGTCATAAAAGTACTAACGGGCACACACATACACTGCTAGTGACAGCACCTACAGTATCTGCCACCCACAGTAAGTGACCTGGGTTAAATATGTAATGACTGCTTGTCCCACACTCAGGATTAATGGGCTGTGGAGAGAAGAGATAAAGGCACACATCATTACCACACACACACACACACACACAGTAAGATAAGAAACATTGTTAAGAGTGGTAGAATCATGCGTCGTATGGTTGAGCCTAAGTAAAAAGACCACTTTGAATATTTTATATTTCGGAGTATATATTTTGTTTCTAGTATTTCAACTGTGTGGAAACTAAACAATATTTAAAAGGTGGTAATGTCAAACAATTTCAAAGAATATATATTGAATTGAATAACTATAATTATAGAAGAAATGACTGAAATGTAATTTACTAGGGAGGGGTGTCTCTGGGATAAATATGATGGTACATTTTATGATCAATGAACTTCTGTCAGCATAACTGAACAAATGAAATATCTTTGACTCTATTTCAGTACTGAGGACAACTTCATTTTGACTTGATATAATAACTGGATGATTATAATGACCCTACACAGACATGTAATATATGCATTTTTCAGCATAAAATATAATAGAACTGCAAATTGCATGCCTTTTGATATATAAATTAGAATCCATTGACCCTTATCAATATAAGGAACAAATTATCAAATTAACTGTCGCATTTTACCCCATCTATCTAGTTCTCTCTCTTTTCCATCCAAATCACTGTCTTTTCCACTAATCTAACCCAGCTCTTTTCCTTGTACACCTTACATACCAGCATATGACTGAAAAGTTGATGGGCTTTATATGCCCTATAACAAAGGCAAGCCTGCACGCAGGCATAAAGGCTGACTGAAGCCTGTAGGGACATTCAAAACCTGAAAACAAAGACACAGTGCCGAGTCAAACAAAAAAGTCCAAAATGGACTCATGCTCCCACCATTCATTGCTCATTTTACACCCAGGTCCAAAATCCTGCAGATTCAAACTCTCTGCTCCCATTGGATGACACCTGCTGGAAGCTAAATAGGGGTCCCGCTCCTCAACCATGGCATCACTGATAGTATAAACACCCGAGACACTCTCAAAACTATGCCCTCAGTCATAAACATGGCTACAAAGTACCCCTGTATATATTATAACTTGGCTTACTGCAAATCTCAACCTTGCTAAACGATTTTTGTTCACATTACTGGATCCAAAGGAGACCACAGTGCAAGCAAGCACTTACCCTTTCATGCAGTAGTGAATTAGAAGGATAACCGCACTGTTCTTAAACTGAGTCGACTCCACTGTCATTTTGCAACCCCACTGAGGAGCGAGAGGACACTCCTGTCATCATCTGAGTTTGAGGAATCAAGCCAAAAGACTGACTGAAACATACTTTACTTCTTTAAGCAATACAAGTAAGAGGCATAAGCCTGGGCTGAAAGAAGTTACTAAAGTGTGTGTTAATTAAGCTTTGTTACTGTTGTTGTGAAATTAACAGACCATGAGCTTGGTTGTTGCTTATAATACTGTGGAAGTATAATTGACTGCTGTTTTCTTTATGTTGTGTTTGATTGTGCTGTTCCATGCGTCTCTGAAAAAAACAATTATTGCGTTCTTTTACAAATGCTAGGATCTCTTTATGTTTTTGGTGCTTTCACCCCTTTCTCCTCTTACTAACCATTCACATATATGCACACATTCACATGCACATTTAGTGAGCAGTGATATTAATGCTATAAACGCAGTTAGCCATTGTCAGCCAAATCTTAAGCAAAGACAATGGTGATCTCCTCTGACCAGAACTTTCGTAATGTAATGCATTTCCCCATTTTACTCCTCATCTTCCTCTCTTACACACACACACGCACTGATTGATGTGCTATCGATTGTTAATATTGTTATATTGATATTGCTAACGTTAATAAACTCTGCCTTGAGGAGAAGTAGTCTTTGTGTACATCTGTGTATAGATCGTGGTAAACACTGAGTCAGGTAGATTAGATCCTAACCTTACCGGTTGACTTTATGAATGTTAATGTCTCTCAGACATTGACATTTTTAAAGTAATCACCCCTTTGTTTGGTTTTGGTCTTTACCTTGTTATTATTTGTCATTTATACTTATTAATAATTATTTTATCTGAATAACTGATCATTATCTTTGATCATCTTTAATTATTGCTGAAAAGCCAACTTGCTCCTAACCAAGACCCAACGTAGTATAAACAATAAGCCTATTCAGAGATTTGAAAACTGCAGTACTGTAGCTGATATAATTAGGGTTTAGAGTTAAAATATTATACAATAAAATACAGTACAGTATATTATATGTTAATTATTACTGATTTAGGCCTTTTCAACAATGCTCTAAATCTCTCCAACAACATATGCCATATTTTCTTTTCAGATTAAAAATGATAAGCAAAGACCAACTGGGACCCAGCAGGTTGTGCGCTCATCCTGCCAGGGTAAAGTTAATATTGGTACACACTATTCAAATGAAGTCTACCAAGGCTTTGCCAAACCACAAGCAAGGCAAAATATTCAAAGGCCTTTCAAAGATTTACTAAAAACCCATTATATCTAATGAAAAACACAGCATGGTCAGCCTAGCTGTTTAACATGCATAATCAAACATATGCATGCATGTCTCATATTGTTTTGGTACAAAGCTTTTATTATTCTCCTGCCTCTCATCAAATGTTCTAAAATGTCTTTTGTTCTCTTCTATTGTAGTTGCATGTTTCATATCCCAATGAAACATGCATAGTCAATTTCAACTACTCTTCTCTTATCTAAAATCTTTGATCTCCAACCCACAGTCTGCATTATCCATGTAGATGACTCACATTTCCCAACACACACATGCTAACATATCGTACACCGCACACAGCAGCACACAAATCAAGGTACCTTTACCGTGCATGCACACACCAATATACATGTACGGTTTGTGCACTATATGCATGGCCATTTACACACTTTTATTCTTTGCTTATTCATTTGTCCCTGCAGATGTGGTGTGTGCATAATCTCTTTTAATAATACATAACAGAAATAAAGCTACTTATTCCATTATTAACACTTTGGTGCTTAGGGACAGCCATGGTTTATTCTAGATCATAAGCTGATATGCTGCATAGTCACTCACACACATACACACACACACATATATACACAGGAAATTAATGCACAGGCATTGTTGCATACTGATAAATGCATATATAAATATAAACACATATGTCTAACTATCTATATATATAGATATAGATATATATTCGCAAACACTGATGTGATTGCTGATGTGAACATTGTCATGACTCAGGATGACTGGTATTTGAGCATTTGAGGTATTTCAGCTGAGCAGCTGTAAATCATTCAGGAGAGGATGATGGTGGTGGTGATGATGATGATGATGATGATGATGATGATGATGATGATGATGATGATGATGATGATGGTTGACTCCTTGTACAACACCTTCTGGTCATAAAAAGCATGAGTGAGAACAGGTGGAGAGTATTGTCTAGTTGTATTGTCTAAATGGTAAATGGAGGGAGACAACTTAAACTCAGACTGTTATAAGGAGAACCTGTGGCTTGGCTAGCAAACTCAATGTCAGCTTTTCTTTTTTTATGCAGGCCAGTCATCATTTTCTACCTACAAAAACACTATAATACTCATTACATACAAATTATAGATATTTATTTTAGTTTAAAATACAAGCTTTATGTAGGAGAGCAGCTGATAAAACATTGTTTGAAAGATGTGTGTGTCTCTCTGAAGTGAGAAAGCAGCAAACAAAGTTGAGTCAGTCCCACTCTCAAATAAAACCATTGCAACAAGAATCAAGGACACAACAGTGGACATTCAAAAGTCAGTTCCAGAGAAAATATTGGAACATTTGTGACCACAAAAACAACGAGAGAGGATATTTTCAGTGGTGGTGCACACAAATTTGAAAGACTGCGTAGGTCTAGTTTTGTGGCTCATGTTTGTTGAGTGGTACTAATCTGACACATTATCATCTACAGGGAAACTCTGGCCAGTAAAGCATTACATCCTGACCTAGGAAAGGTTTTGAATAGGGTTGTGAGAGTAGTTAATCTAATCAAAAAGCAACCATTACAATCAAGGCTCTGCCCAGAGTTATGCAGGGAAATGGGGGCAGGGCATGAGGGCCTGCTCTGTCGCTCTGAGGTGAGGTGGCTCTCCAGGGGAAGAGTTCTGCAGAGTATGGGAGTGGAGAGAAAAAGCAATATTCAACCTCAAGAATGAAGACCTTTACCTTGCCAAGCATTGTCAAGAGAAGTGGTGGCTGGAAAGATTTGACTACCTTGTGGACATTTTCAACATGCTCAACACACTGAACACAGGCCTTAAAGGAAAGGAGAACAGCATTTTGGAGCTGGGAAGTGGAATTCAAGGATTCGCTGTACACCTTGGTCTATAGCAGTTCCAGCTGGGTGCAGGGAAGGAGAACTGGCAATGTTTTATGACCTCTCTGCTTACCAAGAGAACATTGGTGTTCCTCTGAGCTACTCTGTGAAGCAGAACATACTTTAGCACATATCTGGCCTACAGGAGAACTTTAAGTGGTACTTTCCTGACTCACAGGGTCATCAAAGCCTTCAGTGGGTGAAGTGTCCCTTCTAAGCTTTGCCACCACTAGAGACACACTTATGTGTATCTGGGTTTTCTTCTCTGCTCATACCTGGAAAAACAAATACAGAAACATACTAAATTCTCAGACTAAATGCTCAGACATCTAAATGCTGTTTGCAGTGCTGTTTGCTTATAAGCAAAGCAGTGGGCTACAAACCATAAATTGCAATGTAGCAATGTTTTGTGTACAAAAGTCCTAATCTAAACATCCTCTACAAGAGTAAAAGTGTTTCCACATCAAGGGTTATATAAATGTGACTGCATTGCAGTACTTTACAGATACAGCAAAAAGTACTAAGCATTACAGTTCATATATACAGGATCATTTGCAAACAAGATTCAGCACCACAGACTCCAATTTTTGGAGTGAGGAGAATTGTCATTTGACTTCTCAAATACATAAACATTTTGATAATCTGCCTGTCTATGCTTAGGCCTAGGTCATGATAAAAACAGAGATGAGTTTATAAGTGTAGATGACATACAGAGTAAGCTTATAATAGTTAACCCATTTAAACTGTGTTAAAGTCTGTTGATAGTTTAGTTAAATGATTAAATGACAAACTCGAGCATACAGCTCAGACACAAGACTTTACATATGATTATGAGATACATACATTATTCAGTCCTGTGCTCAGTCTTATCTTATCTTATTTTTTCTTATCTCATCTTATCTTACCTATCTTATCTTATTACTGGATGTGTTGAAGATAATTTTCCAGTTATGTGGAGAATAAAGTCGTCTTCTATTTCATTCTATGTCTTACCTGTAAGACTCATGTTTTACTGCTTTTGTTCATCATATGTGATATAAAAGCATCACTTCTACACAGTGAAAGAAATCAAATGTGTGACCTGGTCATAGCAAAAAGATTTCCATTTTGGTTAGGTTTGGTTAGTTAGGTGATTTTAGAACAAGACTTGTTTTTTTGCTTTGTTTTATTTTATTTAGTTTTTTGTTTAATCCAGTCATGCTATTATCCTGCTTCCCTCTGCACACAATGACAGCCAAAAAAAAAGCAGAAAGAAAGAACAAAGAGAATTCAACTGACAAAATGAGATTTGACTGGGCTTCTCCACTGATGATTCAAATCATCACATTTAGGAGGCGACCCTAGTTTAAACTATTGGGTTTAAACTTCTTTTTTTTTCATCCACTACCCAGAGGGATAGTTAACAAGGCTGCTCACTTCCCGCTACAGTCATCAAAGCTCATGGGAAATCACCATGGTAACACTGACAATGTAAATCCTGTGTTTTTCCATCATTTGTGAGTGAGTGTGTGTATAACATGCAACTTATCCACTGGTGTTTATCACAGCTCATTACCACGACAACGAAAAAGTCAAATCCTCTTATGTCAATGAGCTGCATTTAGATTTACCCAAGTGCTCTTGGGAGAGGAGCCTCATTCACAAGCGCGCACACACACACACAAAAATACAAATGCTGATAGGTTACACTGAGTGTTTTGATTTATCCCAATACTCAAGGGAGATTCAAACTCATTATGCTGTGGATATGTTGGCTGGCAAGATGCTTAAGCTGAGGCCAGTGCTGTGAGGCCACCAGAGAATTTAGTCTTAGCTCCTTCATTGCCTCTTATTTACCCACCTCAGGCAGGGACTGACTACATCTGATAGCAGTCTTGCCACCTAGTCATTTTGGAGCTGCAAAATCAGACACATCAACATAGTTTATGCATAAACATATAAACAGAGTCACACAGGCAAACAGAAATACACTTACACTCGCCTGCAGATACACACAAACCGTTATTTGAATGATGAAAATGCAGACTCAGGAGAGGAGAGATGGGGGGAAATGAGATGAGTTGGCACTGTTATTGCCCATGGGTCTCTCTTATGGCTAGACATGCACGGATATTGAAAAAAGTACACGCACATAGACAACCACACATACACACAGTTTTGGCTCAGACAAGCAACAAGATGGCATCTCTCATTGAATTGATATCAATATTTGGCCAGAAAGATATTTACACTCCCCTTTAATCAGGGGGAACAGATGGCCCCAAGGTCTGTGAACTGTGTCCATCCCTTTAACAAAGCACCAAGTGTTGGCTCTTTTTACACACAGTGAAAGGAGCAGTGGCAGCAGAGGAAGGAGGACAGGGGAAGGAAAGGCAAGTAAAAGAAAAGGGATTGTGGCCCCCAATGTCTCAAGAAAGACATGCTGACATCCCTAACAAGCTAATTAAGGGAAGCAAAGAAAGATTTTTTTTTCAACCAAGAAAAATAACAAGTAAAAACTCATATATCACATTTCCACCAGACATTTTTACTCATAAAAACATGTTTTGTTAGTTTTTTTATTATGAATATTGTTGAAGAAATAGGACTTAAGCCAATTAGCGACATTGTAAAACTTTTATATTGTGTTTTTTCAACAGATGGGTTTTATACTAACCGTCAGTTGATGTATATATGACATGGCACAAGCACTAAAAGAGTAAGGTTGAAGATTTCCTTTAGCACCATTGTGCTGGCCTGAGGTCCTTATCACTGGTACATAATACTGTCGTCACCTGAGTTATGAAGCAGTTGAAAAGAATAAAGAAGATTCAGTATTGCAAAGCAGTCTGTCCCACCTTCCACACTGGCTACATCCCACAATAGCATATTAGGGCAATATATGTAAAAAAATAAAAATAAAAACTTGCATTTTGCAATATGCATTTTAATCTCAGACTTTTTTTCTCAAAATATTATCCCCCTCCTCCAGGTCAGTATTTTTGTTTACATATATGGCCCTAATATGCCGTCGTAACATCCTGCTCTCAGATCTACATCCCCACTGTGAGTCATGCCTCAGTGCTGAGCATACTGGACTGGTGTTCCCCTCCTGGGCCGCTTGCCAGTCTTTTGCCCACCTGCTTGCAGAGGATCTGCAGCAGCAAGCAGACACCTTCATAGTTCTTTGTGTGGAGTGTGACTGTGACAGTTGGGCCAACCAAGAAGAAGAGGCGTTGAACATCTTCATCTGCAACACCCTGGAGGAAAAGCATGGTGGAAGATTTACCACAAAAGCACTTTTCCAGAACCTGCTGGGCATCATCAAAATGTCAGCAGATCTAATGGTTATCCCTATGCCAGCAGAAGCACCTGCACTTGCTCATAGCCTCCTACGTTGGAGATGTCTTAGAAGATGTTTACAACCAAGAGCCCCGTTGTGGCCTCGTTTGACAGCTTCATGTTTCATGGAGGCAGTGAACCCAGGAAAACTGAAGGTATTGATGTCCACAGGGACACAGAGCAACATTTCCCTACTATCCTGCTGCTAGCACAGAGCTTACTTCCCAAAGCAACTCTCTTCAGAAGATGCAAGCCTATGTGGCTATCCTCTTGGGACCTCTCTGACAACAACAGTAAGTTAGCTGTACTGTAGCAAACAACAACATCTGTGTGGGGAACTTCCCTAAGAATTAGCAATGGATGTTAGGAAGGTTATGGCGACTTTCCTGACCCTCACCATGACCTCACTGGATCCATGATTTCCAGGATTATGGCATGGCAGATGATGATGTTGCAATGAAACATGTAGTTGAATATGTCTCAACTTCCCACACAAATCAGACAGGAGGTATTGGATGGTCTCATCTGGCTCTTTGGGCTTTTTGGTCCATTCCCCCAGAACACCACTACACATTTGCACTGAAGCAGAACTGCACTTCAGCTTCAAAATTACCAAGGCTCTTAGCATGACCACTGAGGTGCTCACACCAGAGCGAAGTGCCCCATATCCCCTGGTGCAGCTACACCCCACCCTGCACTTGCACACTAATTCATAAACAGTAGCAATACTCTGTTAAGGCTAGTCTAACGTGAAGTAACAATCATTTTACCTCAGGATCTAGCAATACATTCTGACACAGAAGTAGCAATACTTAATGGAGAACCACTCACCTGCTAAGCTGCTGCACCACAGAGAGAAGGGGCCTGGCCACTACACTGGGCCCAAACTGGATGGAGGCAGTCCCCCTTTTCATGGACACCCTTTTTCCATTGCAAGAGGGGAGTAGTAAGGCAAGGCAAGGCAGTTTTATTTATATAGCGCATTTCATACAGCTATCCTGGATCTTGACGTGCAGGACGTGCAAGCAAGCAGCATAGAGTCACTGGTAGTGAGCCACCTTAACTCGAAGAACTCCTTGTCTACCTCTGCTCCGTTTTTGCCCTTAAAGACAGACCACTTGCCAGCCTTACGCAGAGGCTCTCTGTCATCTGGCCTTTGCTTTCAGGATTCCCAAGGTGTCCAAAGTGTAGGGGCCCCCAGGTTACTGCAGAGGTCCAAATAATGTATGGTCTAGGAAGCAATATCACCATGCCAGACCTCAGGCAATGTCACACCATCTTCCCACCACCAAGACAGTGACGAAGAAGAAGCAGATTGCCTGACAAAAATAGTCTTGTTACTTTGGCAAAGGTCCAGTTGACCCAATCCAGTAAAATATTTAGTCCAAAACATATTATTACATCAATAAATATCCATGAACAGCTGTTGCATAATTTCAAATTAGCCTGCAAATGTCCTAATCTTCATGTAACTAATTTTCTATAAAGCCATGGAAATCAAATGAATTGATGTGTGTTACATACATTTAAATAGTTGTGCTGTGTATTACTTTTTATATGAACTGCTTTTCCTCCATAGTATTTGTGTTAATTTTTTTTATATGCACAAAGTTTACTTTCAAGAAGGGCATGCTTTAGTTACTCTGAAGCAGTGGTTATTTGATGTCTTAAAAGTGTCCTTTTTTTTGCAAGACGTCTAGAAACATAAATTTACTGAGATTAAATACAATTATAGTCCACTGTGTTTTGACAAAATACAGTTTAAGCTAAGTAACATTTTGGCTAATGAGCTTTGATTACAGTTGTTAATGTGGAGTCTACACTAAAAATGATATTATGTCAAACAGAGGGCATCATGCTAGTTCATTTTTAAAAGATGATGTGTTTCACAACAATACATTGTATTTATGGGTAACTTTATTACTTCATTAACTTTGTGTCACTTGTGTATTTTATGAAACGTTCAGCCTACAATTAATATGATATGCTTCATTGTAGGTCACTGCAGAGTTCTATGCTCTTAATATTTCCATATGCATTACAGGGTTACGTTATGCCTCGTGTGTGTGTGTCTGTGTGTGTGTGTGTGTGTGTGTGTGTGTGTGTGTGTGTTCTATGACGTAACTTTGGTGTCATGTCATAATTGTCGTTAGGTGGTATAGGCCGCTTTTGTTTTCACCAACAAAGTTCTGATACTGTATAAAAAAATACTCATTTATCTTCTCTTTTTCAGTAAGACATTCCCACTGCAAATCTTGGGACTCGTGCATCAAGCATGAATCTGGCTCATGTGCTCTGCATAAGCGAAATACCATTTGTATGCATACACTGTGAAAAAGCATCAAGGATCTGGAGGCTGAAGTAACTGATTTAAACAGTATTGCCAAAATCTGTGCAGTAAATTTATCCACTTGAATCTCTTGGTATGGTGCTTTGGCCTCATACTGTGCAAACACAGCAGTTTCAAGGTAATGTAATCTTAAATTAACATAGTTTTACTCAGACAAAACAGACTTTTAGCAGATTTGCAAGTTGGTTGTCACACCACTACTCATATTACTGTACAGGTTCCAAGCAATCCTGTGTGTTGTCATCAACATATTTTATCTCTCCCCCCTTTACTATATTCTATAATCCTGCCCTTTAAAGTATGCCAAGCCCTTGATTTGATGTCATCTCCCTGACTCCCCATCTGTCCATCTGTCATTTGCTTACACTTCAGAAATGACATGAAAGTAGAAATGCATTCACACATTAAGGTTTTAATCTTGGGTGATTTCACATACTTTCTCTCTGTGTATGTATTTGTGTGTAAGTGTGTGTGTGTGTACCATCCCCCTAAGGAATTAAATATGAAGAGGGAATTTCATGTTCCCATCCTTTTCTAATGCAACCTCTCACACTTTGGTGTGACAGTTGCTTTGAGGTATTTGCCGCCTCACTCACACTCACAAACCAGACCAGAGTGATTTCCAGACCCCACACATAGACACATGTACAGCACACAAATGCTCACAAATAGATACCAACACACACTAATCCTGGCCTGGGTGTTGAAATTGCAGTGATACATTTCTATAGAATTGCACTAGAAGGCAAAATTGCATAAATGCAACTTGGGAGAAAACCTTTTCACCGTTCCGGGGATTAAATCTTCCTTCTAAGCCCAGATCAAATATCTGATTGTTCAGCCTGCTGCTGCTTCAAGGTGAAGCAAACACACACACACACACACACACAGACAGACACATAGGCACGCGCAAGCACACACACACACACACACACACACATACACACACACACACACACACACACACACACACACACACACACACACACACAGTTTGATGATATAGATTAATCCATTTCATTTTTGCCTAGTATCTCATATTCTCAAATTTCATTGCAATATTTCATCTGTTCACAAAATCCATGACAATTTCCCCCACTGCTTCATGAAAGCTTTAATTGCACAATCATCAATTAAAGTCAATATCCCCAGATAAAATCATCTTTAGTTGGTATAATACAGGTTTCTTAATTCCTGTACAGAGGGGGAGGATATCAAGAATAGGGAGATTTTATGAGGCAGAGAAAAATAGGGTTAGTTCTCATAAAAAACACATAGATTTACTACTCTCTGTAGAAGACTGTTTTTTCCCTTGGTTTTTGTCCATCTTTATGTTTGTTTCAGTATTTTGCTCGTTTGTGTGTTTATTTCCCTCTCCTTCTCATTATTTCTTTCTTGCTCGCCTTCTTGCTCCAGAAACCCCATGTTTGGCACAGGATAATGTGCTCAACCAGCATTTCACCTGTTCATGTCATAAACCTCATATCTACACCAGACTGTATAAATATGATGTTAAGCAAAGATAGTATGCACTTCATTCAAACTAGTTCATGGCATGTGTGCAGAAGTGAGAAAGTAGTGTTCCTGTTCTATATTTGGTCACCTTATGAAAAGTTAATGTACTAACCTACATGAACACTCCACATCATGCTCCATGCATCGCTGAGATTGAGAAGAGCATCATTTATGGTTGAGGAGGCTGGTAATCACTGTCAGTGCCTTTTATGGGGTTATTAGAGTTATTCATATAGCAATTCTGACCCTGTAATCCTACAATTTCATACCCATACCAGCACCGAACAGAATTACATTCAACCATATTCAGTGTAGGGTGAGGGCAGGTCAGCTGACCTCCCTTTACCTCTTTGAGTTGCATCATTCATTTTCACTTTTTTAGCCGTTGCATAATGATTACATTTGTGGCACAGACATACTGTATGATATTGTTTTCAAAGATATTCTGTAATCTACATAGACAAAAGGATGGTAATCAGGATAGTGAACGGCTACCATTTCCGTTTGCCCTCTCTGTTTCAGTCATGTGATAGTTTGAATGTCTTAAAAAAATAAAGTGAGGTTTGTTAACCAACATTCTTTCTTCTGTATCCAATGCAATCATTCTGACAGGACAGCCCTCGTAACAACCCCACTCTAGCTCCTTACCATCATTGTCTACATGCCAAATGGCTCTGTTTTAAAAGGTGGTGTGAGGCCACGGGGGGTTGATCCACTGATTTTCCCCATCGTGTTTGCCCACTCTATCAACTCTATCTCTGCTCCTGCATTATATCTCTGCCAGTCTGCAGGTCCACTAAGCATGAACTTCAGCGGATGCATTAGTTAGTGCACATGCCACATTAACAGGCTCATCACTGGGTGGCTGGCTGTATGTGCATTATGCCTATTTTTACAGAGAGATCCAAACTGGTATGGGAACTGTACTGTAGTTGTGTTTGTGTAATTAACCATGGGCTCAGGTAAATGATCAGCAAATTTGTCAAATAGGCATAACCAATAACACTGTTCAAAACATGATTTGTACATTAAGCAGAGATGATTAAAATTAATGTAATGCAGGTCTTGAAAAGCATTTTGGCATGAATAAAGACTGTGACAAAATGTATTACATGTACAGCCTACACCATGTTCCATATTTTGACAAATGAAATCTATAATCATGATGTACATGAAGCATGTGTAGGTATACAGTGAAAAAGGTGTATAATGCATACATACAGACATGCAGGTTTTCACACACATATAGAAACACAAATACAGCTAACCACCCATGATGCACAGTTCCTACGTGGGTGTAACAAGATGGCGAGTGGCAGGGAACTAAATTCCCTACTGAGAGAAATAATGAACAGGTGTCCAAAGCACAAGCTTCAATTAGTGTGTGTGTTTGTGTGTACCTGTATTACATGTGTTTTAGGGACATAAATCTATTTACAGTCACATTGAGGTGACTCACATCAGATTTGGGAACACAAAGAAAGTCCCTATAATATAAATCATTATATATTGTGGTGAAAACTTATTTAGGGTTAAGGTAAGGTTAGTAAGCCTCCATGGAACAAATGTAGGTCAATGCAATGTCTTCTGAAGAGATGAAAACATGATTGCTTGTGTATATGTTTTTATGTCTATATGTGCTGTTGCTACTGCATGTATGCTCTTGCTTAAGGTGTCTGTTCTTGTTTGTGCTTTTGTGTGTCTCTGTATTTGCTTACAAACTCTCCTTTTAAGTCTGAGAGAGTGCAGGCCTGTCGCATTGTTGTTGACAATGAGAAGGGGTGACCTAAACTTCCCATTCATATTCTAAACATCATTAGTATGCAGCCAAAACAAAGGCGAATAGACTATAAAGCCTGTCACAGAGTCGGAATTAACAACCGCCATGACAGAGCAGTCACCTAGCATCGCTGAGATTGACAGCCTTGATTGCATTATTATGCATCAATCACATATTCATCTTTATGCAGAAGTTATGCCGACAAGCACAGGAACGTACCCTCTCAGAGGCACTGACAAACACAAAAACTATATAATCTGGCACACATGCAGACACACACAAACAATAAAAGACACACTAAATGAAAATACATTCAACATGAATGGTTCAGACTGAGTCACTTTCACACCTTTGTGTTCCTAACTCCTTCACCTCTGTTGATCTGCTGGGTCCTGATGCCAATGTACCAACACTGGGTTGGCAAAGTTCCCTGGTGCGGCAGGCAAAAATCTAGCCGGCAACTGACACTTGACAAATTGTTGTTGGCATTGATACCCAGAGAGTGAAGGAGGAAGAGCAAGGAGAGCATAAATGAAACTGAGTTTTGTTGTTGGTTTGTTTTCTTGTGCACACAACCATGATGAAATATTCTATTATTTGATGCCAGTCCGTATATGCATAGGTGAAGTGTGTGCTGTATTTATGTGAGGCATACAAGGTTACAGGTGTCATTATCATTGGCTCAGTCGGTACCTCTATCATAATGATTTTTCAACACTTATCCAGCTCACAGCAGAGATGAGACCTGTAGGCAGGAGAAAAAAAAAGACTGGGCATCTGGCTGTAAATTATAAATCAGGGATGTCCACAGTCTGAGGACAGAGGCACACGCAGGTTTGAGAGTCATTACATTTTGTAATTACCGCTTTAATTATTTACATCATTCAAGATCTATGATTTTACACACATATTTAAAGGACAGGATACATGAGGCTGTTTTAAAATACTGAGCAAAAGGACAAATTGGGTGATGGTAATCTTTTTTCGAAACCAGCCATATTTTTGAAAACACTCATATACACATTCAAGCTCCTCTGCTCCTGAAAGTGGGATGTTGAACTAACTTGACAGTAAAAGTAAATTGAGGCGGACTCAGAAATGATTTTGGAAAAAGTTTGTCCTAGGTCCTCATTTAATTACTTTCCATTTCGATAATCGTGATAACCCATAACAAAATTAAATTACTTTTTCCACTTGACTTTGCCATTTTGGATGTGGGGAATTCGGTCCAGTAGCAAAAATGTATGTTTTAATAGAGAATATATTCAATGCCAACTTAAGCAACTTCTTTGGTCTCTCTAAACGTCTGTGGTTTGCAGAGCTTGTTCCATTAGTGGTGAGTTAATCTTTGCCTACCCTATTGCAATACTATGAATGTCTGTTGGGAGAGATTACCCTTTTGGCTATGTTAAAACTCGTGAAAGGTTTCCCTGAATTCCAATATCAAGACCATTATGATCCAAGTTGCCATGTACTGTGTGTCAGCTTCCTATTAAACCCAGATGTGTCATACATTTTATACTTCTAAGCACCACAGGAACACACTTTTTTTACACACTTCACTGGTTCGCTTCTGTCATTATCTTTTTATATTTTTAATTTCAGTTAATGAGATCCAAACTATAAAATTGGTTTTACAACTACTGCAACAGGACTTTGAAGAATATGAGTGTGTTCTGATTAGACCCTCTGTTACCCCATTAAGTTATGTGCAATGTCAAACTATCTGCATTATATAAGTGTGTTGGAAGTGGCTTAGTATGAACTTTTTGATTATACGTGAAAGTTCAAGTCATCATATTTCCTCACCAGGCATATGGAGTATATCAGAAATCCGTTTTTTTTTTTTTTTTTCAGATAGATGTGAGTTTTGAAAAAGATTAAGACACTTAGGTGTTAAGGAAGTGGATGTAGGGTAGTTAGAAAAAGTCAGAGGTTTAATAGGTAAAGCGCTTAAGCAATGATAAAACAAACCCTCTCTAGTCTTAATGCCGCCCAGAATAGAAGTCATCAAAAGGATCAAAAGATTAAAATCACGAAATAAAGTTTCTCATATGTTGCTCACCACACCTTGGTCCCTTTTCAAACTTGTACTATCCGCTAAAAAAATTGAGCTAAAGTTGGATATTCTACTGTGAAATCTTTCAGTACCTGTCAAAAGTTTGGACACACAAAGCCATTTACTTGAATGAGAAAATTTGTCCAAATGTTTGACCGGCACTGTATCTGAATGTATTCACTCTGCGGATTTAAAAAGGTGCTAAAACTCCTAACTGTGAACAAAGTGGCTGTGTAAACACAATGTGATGGAAAAATACGTTTTATTTAAGTTAAATTACCAATACTCCAGGTTCCCTATTCACAGGTTAAGATAACAATCACAGACAGTAGAGATGCCCTCAGTTGTAATTACCCAACTCATTCTTTAGCTATATTGATCCACTTTTTTCAGGCATAACTGAAGTACAACAGAGGAAGAAACAAGATGAGGAATGTGGGAAGAAAATGGGAGAATGAGGAAAATAGACAGTGCAGGTCTTGCTGATGCAGGTAAAGTAGAGACACTGAACACTGATCAATTAAAAAATGGGGGAGCTCAGGTTCTGAGCATCTGAGTTGATGCAGATGTGTGTGTGCAGGTGTATGCGAGTAGTAGAGATTCACACATAATTTAGTACTCCTTTGACTTTCAGATGTAGGCACTCTAATTAAAGAATGGATTGGAATGTGTGCAATGAATGAAGAAAAAGAAACATTATTAAAATGTTTTTATGTTCAGTATCAATCAAAGGTTTGGAAACACTTTCTTATTCAAATGAATGGGACATGTGTCCAAAATTTAGACTGGTACTGTATTATTAGTATGTGTTTATTGTTGTCCAGTTTACCAAAGCAAGTCCTGACATTTGTTGCAACAGTTATCTGTGATAATCACTGACCGACACCAATGAAGAAAGGAAGTGTGTTAAGGACACTGCTAAACACATAAGCTGAAAATGTCCACTTTTTTAGATAAGTGATCTTGTTACTATCTCACTTACAGATCCACACATACACAAAGGCTCTCTGTAGCCTGAGGATGCTCCACATGCTGTAAAGACAATACATGCACCTCTCTGCTAACAGTGCTATAGGGAAGAAGAAAAAAGAAAAAAAATCTGATGCTCATTTTCCATTCATTCCTTTTCACCCTGTCTACATGTACACTGAAAACATAGGGTTTTCTGAGCCCATAATTTGTGGCAGATAACAGCTAGTGGCACAGGCAGACTATTACTCCTGATAAATTATGAATCAGCTTTATCATGCGAACTGTCTGTCTCCTACTGGAAACAAATTAGACTTGGTTGGCGGTATGTTTGAACTGCACACATTTCTGTACATAATGAGGTTTTTAAGTGAATGAAGGTAGGACTATGTGTATGTTTGCCTGTCTGCTTCTATCTCTTTGAGTATGTGTTTGAAAAGCTGGTGTCATAAAGCTAATCTTCAGGTTGTAGCTCAGACAGCATGCGTGTCTGCGGGTGTATATTTGTTAGGTTGTGAAAGCGATGCTGACAATAACTAGGCTGTAATGTTTCTCTCCTTGTGGGGCCATTTTGATTGTGTATGATAAAGACAAATGAGCTGACAGCAAAGAGCTCTGCTCAAACCACCAGACAATATACACGTCTCCATCTACTTCCCTACTTCACACACGCACACACACACACATTAATGACACGTTTGACTTGTGCTAACCAGAGTCCATGGGAAAAGGCCAAGGTGGGCTCATATGAAAGTCCAATTAGAAGAGACAGTTAAAAGCATTAAAGGATAATTACAGCAACATTGAATGTTCAGTCTGTTTTCCAGTGAGGCCTTTTTCCCTTTCTCTTTCCCTCAACACATCATTCACTTACATTTTCAGCTCCAAACAGTGTTGTAACAATACTTCAGAGATGACATTCTAAGTGCAGTGGTGTAATCTGTAGAAATGTTTGTGTTTACAGCATTTATTGTCAGACCTCGTCAGTTAAAGTAAGGCATACGACATGAAGTGAATGAAAGATAGTTCTCATTTGTTGCTCAGCCAGCTTTGGTGCCATCTCAAACTGGTACTGTAGTCTAAAGCACAACATCATTTACTGACATTAAACTGGATGCATGCTTCTGGAATAAGGAAGTAAATGAATAGTAGATCATTTGGAATTTGATTTGATTTAGATGATTCTATATGTAACAGTAGCATGTGAAAGCAAAGGAAAAACTAAAAGTATCATGTTTTAAGCTCAGGCCTTGGATCTTAGGCAGCTTCTCAGCAAATGAATTTAAATTGTTGTCACTGATGTTGTTTGTTTCATCCTTTACTCTTTCTAAACACAGACTGCAGACTAACAGGATGACTTGAAGGTTGGGCATCACCATACGAGATGGACTGTGTGAGTAAGTGTCTTTCGGAAATGAAAAGTCTTTCCCTTCCACCCTCGCTGTCTTTTTCTACTATTAATTACAGCAACAAAACAAGGTGACCCTCCCTGAAATATAACATCATCCCCATCATCTCAATTTTCACTCATTTTCTCAGCTGATTATTTCCCCTCAGTATTTACTGATAAAACTGTAATCCTTGTCAACTTTCTCCAAATCCCGTACATAACCCATTTTTTGTCCATTTGTCCATCTGTCCATCTGTCATTTCTGTTTATTTTCGATTACAGGGTGAGGAAAATGTATTGGTGTCAAATGGCATCAAATGATAATTCTACAGTTCAATAGCAAGTGCTATCCTTCAGCTAAATTGATATCATCACAAGGGGGAAATTGCAATGGGAAGGTAGATACGGGCACACAAATCTGCCCATTGCTCACACACACACACACACACACACACGGATTGAAGTGATTGTTCACTCTGCTCAACCCTGACCTCCGCAGTAATATCTGGTCCTCCTGCCACCCACTTTCTCACCACTGACACGTCAATCACAGGGTTGCATGGCGAGAAGGTTAGCGACTGTCTGTCAGTTCCACAGCTCAGGCTTCCCATGGGCACAGAGCATGCACACACACACATGCAGACACATGCATACATACACCCTTGACTGCTTTGCAAACCTGGTGTCCTATGTAAGGGTCCCTCTGTCAGAAATGATTAAGCTCATACAACCACTTGTACAAATTCCACTTTTTTAATACACTGTTTATTTTTGTATTGTTGTCTGTATGTTTTATCAAGTGAAAGAAGGCATTTTTTTACCATTAGCTTTGGTTTTACCCTCACTAATATTTGCATGGAGGCTAACTAGTGTCCCTGCCTTGCCCTTATCTCTTCATGTGGGGGTAATGGTGTTGTTATTGCTGCATCTTCACATCCTCTCATTTACTACTAACAATATTCTCTGTACTTTGTGCAGGGAAGTACTAAAATAAAGGAGAGCTTGCCAGGGGCTGCGCAGCTCTCACAATTAACCTCCAGAACTGCAAAGTAAGGGAAATTAGACTTGACTTCAGCTTTAATTACAAAACAGCAGGGAACTGCTGCACACACACGTGCAGGTACGAAATGCAAAATAATACATGCACACACACACACACACACACACACACACACACACACACACACACACACATCAACAGATGCATGTACGATGTGTTCATGTATGAAGGTACAGATATATAAATACAGTGTCTTGAATATTCTATAAATAGTACAGTTGAATGAAACAGCAACAATATGCACACAAAAATAGAAATGATTGCCATCACTTGAATGTTCATTTTACAGTATTTTTCATTCTGCTCAAAAAACTGTTCAAAAATGTCTCTTTACAATGGTGTCATTTGTCAAGTCAAGTTATGAACAAATTTACACAGAATTATAATATATTCAATCCCAAATATTTCAGCTGCAAATGAGACTGCAGTCTTTACAAATATTGGTATGCATATTTCATGTTTTGATTAAGGTTTTGGCCAGCAGTATCTCAACATCTTTCAAGGTTCTGAAATGCATAAATATTAATAAATGTAAGCCCACTGTCTTCTCTTTGCTCTTTTTGCATAATGAATGGCATCACATAACATTAGGTTGCTGGGTAATGATAAGAGAACAGTGGTGCTGGTTTGATGAGTTATGCATGAAAGGACTTCTTTCAACCCTCCCCAGTTTCAGTCTCGGCAAAGCTCGTTTGCTTAAAGCTATTTTGATGTGTGCCTTTGTGAAACCTTTGTGTGGGCCTTTTTGACTTTCCAAACTTCAAATTCGCAAATTCAGAATCTATTTGCATAGAGCTTCTTTTTGCTTGTGCCAAGTCACTTGTGCCTGAGGATGTCACTCACTGGGTTAGGCATGTCGTGTAGTATCTTCTTTTGTGTAGTTGTTTTTATTTATTTTGTTTGGGGTTTTTTTCGGTAGGAATTAGTGAATTGGCTCTTACCGTCTCAAGATTTTAATTTACAAATGTATTCATATGGTAATTTTGAAGACAGGTGGAAGGGGACAAAGAGAAAACCAAACAACTCTAAGTTGCTTTAATGCAACTTGCCAAGAGGCTCTGCATTGGCCATTCAAATAAAAACAAGCACATATTCCTTGTAAATCTAACATGAACAACATTATTAATTTTTTGTTTTACATTTTAATGTTTACCATCATTCATCTTGATATAAGTTTAAAATGATTGCTGTTCTAATACTAGTTTCAAAATCCCCCATCATAGTAAACCTATGATAAACCAAATTCACAGTTGTATTACTCAAAACAGCCTTCCTGGATTGTATATCAGTGTATCAGTAGTACCTGAAACCACACTCCCTTAGTGAGGTAAACCCTGCAGACCCTGTCCTCATAAAACAATTACTCCACTGGCCATGTCTCCAAACACATGAAAATGACAGATGTTTTGCATCTTCTCTTCTACTGTCAGTCAAAACTGATTTATTTTTGTCTAACCAAACCAAACCTCCACAAGCTACTATTACTAAGTAGATGAATTTAATATATAATGAATGTGGAAATGGGCTACAGTACAGTAGGTCATATCACAATACTATACATTTGATAGTGGTAGATGAATTTGAATATTTTCATGCTTGACCATTTCTTTTTCTGGCTCTTTCAATTTTTACATGCCAATGATTTCTGTCTTCCAACACTCCTCCAAAGAAACATTTCTGGGGCTAAAGGAAAATCTCTGTGTCTTGGAGAAGATACAACTAATATAAGTTCTCATAGCCCACACATTTCAACAGTGGCAATTTTGAGCCTGACTACTTTGCCCCGTATTAGTTGACCTCCGTATAATACCAGCTATTTCGTATCTGATAGAGACATAGATTTTGTCTCTGTGGGTCAGAGAACATTTGGTGATACACAATTATTACAACAGAGAAAAATTATGGTAATATAATTACTGATCTACCAAAGTTTGTAGTAATGTAGTGTCTATGTATATACTGTAAGTGTTCTTGCTTTACAAGCTTAGACTGCTTCACTTGCTCCTGTAGTCTGCTGCAGTCATACAGTACTGACTATTCAAATAACATGCTGAATTACAGCCAAGCACACCAAAACACACTCTCACACTCAGACAGAGGAACGCATACTTAATGTATATACATATACACATGCAAAGTCATAGAGACAGGTACAGGACAGATAAATAAAAAACTGACAGATATATAGATATACAAGATATATACAGGATATCAAACACACACACAAACTCTGTGTGTACATATTCGTGGGTGATACTGTTGTAAGCTTTTCTATCAACAAACTCTCTTTTTCATTACAGTTAAGTTGACAGATATAGACCTTGTATAAACTTTACAATAAACAAACCCAACCCAGGGCTAGCCATATACATCAATGTACTGTATTTAGTCCTTTTGATGAAAAATGAGAATCAGAAATGACCACACTATCTTGTGTCTGACACAAATTAAATACAAATCTCTATTATGGGTGGAAATTTAAGAACCTTAAAATTAAAACACAATTTAAAATCTGTTTTTAAGGAAAATGTTATGAAATTGGAAGGAAAAAAACTATCTCTTCAACCACTCGCTTCTGCCTCCTTCCATCTGTATCATATAGACTACATTCAACATCTAAAGTCTTACAGTAAATCCCCTTAAGGGAAATTCAAATTCTCCTAAGTATTATAATATCTTGAAACATCTTGAGTAAATCCAGCAGGATTCACAGGAAGACATGCACAATAGTTCCCAAATATGAGGTGATAAATTGGAGGAAAATTAAACGACTGTGGCATCAGTAAGCTCTGATAAGGACATACACACTTCTCTGTGTGAGAGACTGAGAGAGCGAGGAGAAACATGTTGGATCAGGAGGAGGTGGCATCTGCTAATATAGCAGGGGGTCAGCAGAACCACACACAAACTCACAGGTGAGGTGAAGTGAAGCACTCTTAAAGCACACAGGTGAACGCTCAAGCTGGCACATGGTTGTGGATTTTTCATAAAGGAACAAACAATTGGGCCAAAGCCACAATGTATACAAAAACAGATATACACATGCACACAAGTACATACATGTCCACAGCTGCCGAAACACATCAGCATCTGTGAAACTTCCTTTTCCTCTGGGGTTCCGTCACCTTTAGCCCCCACCTCCTAGATCAGGTTGGTATTTTCACAAGAAGAGGCAGAAAGCATAGTCAGAGAGAGAGAGCCCGAGAGAAAGAGAGCTTCTGACCATCAGGAACAGGATTTGAGAAGGTGGGTGTTAAGAAAACAGCATAAATGTGGTTTGACAGTTAACAGTGTTTTTACCATGGAGATGTCTTATTACTACAACACAACTAAAAAAATTGAACATGTTCTTCCACTGGTCTGATCACACTAGATTATTATTGTTGGGTTATATGCACAGTTGGTGACTTTTAAGCCATATTGTAGCCTTTGTAGCCTTTTGCATCAATGTGTTGCCTTTTGCATTGAATGTGTGAAAGCGACATCCATCATAACCATAAAGGCACCCTCCTTTACATGCATAGAATGAGAATTAGTTGACTGTAATTTAATGTATGACTCATAAGGAACACTCTCTCTCCATGCCAGTGTTTCCTGTCTGTTAAGGCAAGTTTGTAATATGTGTGAATATGCTTAGTGTTGGTGAATGAAGCCTGAAAATGTAGTTAAAAGTGAATGTAGTGAGTGAAGTGTATCTCTTGAGTGGGTGCAAGGGAATTGCTCTATATTTGTTCCACTGTTAGTTTGGTTTCAGAGATAAGTGGATATCATTTAAATCTACGACAGTGTAGTTATCAGCATTGCAAGCTTGGGTAGAGGCTGCAGGAGATGTGTTTCATGCAGAAGAAGAGTTGTTTTACTTGTTTGTTCTGCTCAATCCGATTCTGTTGATTTGTTCTCATGAGAGCTGTTTTAAAAAAAATATGAAAATCGTTTTTTTTTCTAAATCTTATCACCTTTCTTAATTGCAGTCCTAATTATTTATTTATATAACTGCACAAAACACAAAAGGCAATGATACATACAAATCAGCAACAAACAGCAGAAACAAACTATTACTGAATGTAATATTCAGTGTTTAAAAAGTAGGACTTTCATGACTATAACATTTCAGAAAATGCATCTATATGTATATCTTTGTAAACTCCTAAGAAAATTAAATACATTTATAATTTTACAGTGTGTAAAACCAACAAAAACATGTTGATGAAACATACTGTACCATAGGCCTGTGTCTAATAATGTATCTTATTACTGAGGAAAGTCAACACCACAAACTTATTAGAGGTTTCACTGTTCCACCTCAAATATACAAAAGTAATCTGACAGAGATCAGAATATATTACCAATGTTGGAGGAAATTAATGATTACAGTCTTGATAAGGTAACTAGTATCTGTGATGAAGCACATTTCTAAAGTAACCCACCCACTCCCAGTGTGAAAACATGTTTTGTGTGCTTGTCGTTGACTATATTTGCATGTTAATGTCCATAAGAATATTGATGTGTCCGTGCAGGGGCGTGTGTGAGAGTATGTGTCCAAGGATGTGTGTGTTGGTGAATTTGTCATGCACTCTCCCACTCATTACAGCACGACATCTCCACGCGTGGCATTTACCTCTGACCTCTGCTCCACAGCAAGCACAATTACTGAAAGGCCAGACTCTTCAGCCAATGTCCATCACATCCACCCTCTCCTCTCACACTTCTTTTCTACCCATCTCCCTCGGTGGTGGTGCTGATCTGAAATAGAAAAGACACAGTGAACTCTCTTTGACACAATTTGACATAGTTAAAAAGGTGAAGCTTTAGCTTTTCACAACTTCACACTCTCTCTTTTGCTGGAATTATTGTCAATGAAGTACAGCTTTTTTTTAAACTTCATTTCTATTTCTCTGTCTTCTCTCATGCATTTTCTCTGCACTTTAAATCAGAGATTAAGCAAAGTTTCTAAGTCGAACGAACAAGATAAAGAGAGAGAAATGGAGCAAAAAAACAAGGGATGGGAAAAAAGATTACAGAGACAGAGAGAGAAGGGAAGCTTGATTGGGGGCAGTCACAGGCCAGCTTCTTGTCGCTCTCCCTGCCTTCCCTTCACCATCCTTCCCTCTTTCACCCCCTCTCTCCATCCATCTGCAGGTAGAGAGCTCTTTTCCAGAGAGGAGCGGATGAAAAGATTAAGAGAAAATTAGACTGAGTCCTTCTCTTTGACAAGACAAGAGAAGTGCAGAGTCGGTACTTCAAACAACTTTTGAAAAGACAGGGTCAGGGGTCAGAGAGAAAGGTTAGACAAGAGAGGGACGGACAGATGAAGAGACAGAAAAGGACAGAAAAAGCTGTCTGGGATTCGAGGTCATGGTAGATGAAGGGAGAGAGACTGAGAGAGGAGTGAATTAGAGAAGAAACAGAATCTCTATGTTGACCCTACACAAAGAGGAGGTTAGTGTGGTGGCAGAAAAGAATTGTCACTTTGGTAAAAACACATCAGACTGACACAGGGGTTTCTTAGACACAAGGAAATGCAAGTTGATTTTTTTTTTAACAAATTAACTCAACTCAGCTAACTCACAGCTGAAAAGGGATCCAGAAAATTTTGCAATCTTGATGAAGAGTAATCACAGTTCATAGTTAAGCTGATTTTATAACTCAACCAAAATGCCTGAACATTTTCTTCGATTTTAAGAGTTACTTTGTGAAAAAGTGACTTTTCTACTAGTTATTTGCCATTTTTAACTCAGTTAATGAGTTTCTAATGACTTGCAGCTTCAGCTACTTCAATACATGCAGAATCCCAACTGGATTCTGCATATATGTGGTAAAAGCATCAATGGGTAAAAGCAATTTGACATGAAAAAGTGAGGTCAGTAAGTCCACTGTTCAATCAATCAATCAATCTTTATTTATATAGCGCTGGCATGAGTGTAACAGTGTTAAGTATCAAGTTATGTCTCCACAGTACACCTGCATGAATATGATTGCATGTCACAAGCCACATGGCTCTGAATGAGGCAGTGATTGTGAAGTGTATTGGAAACAGCTTATGCTAATAAGTCAATACAAGTGTGTCGTTTTTCCTCTGGTATGGTCATTAAATTTTATGAAGAGCTGAGTGCAGAGGGAAATCCTTGCTCTTTGGCTGCAGGGTTAATGCCAAAACATTTTGTGATAATGTTTTAGCAAGCTTGTGCTGACAATCAGTCAATGTCTGTGTTTTAACCTTTTTTATTGTTTTATCACTCTGTAAACTCCTTGAATTGCTTTTGTATGAGATTGAGCTCTACAAATAAACATGTACAATTTATTTGCAGAAATTATCATTAGAATTTGCACCACTAACGCCTGTGTTAATGTGGAAAATATATGAATTTTTAATTTGTTGACACTGGCTCTAATTTCTCATTGTTTGCAGTCCCACAGACCCCACTGCTGCAAGTGAGATCTGCCTGCTCAAAATAATAATGAGAGACCTCATTTAAACCCAAAATGTTAAAAATAGGTGATATGGCCTTTCCCTTTGACACATACGAAACTTACACATTTGATTAAGGTGACAACATATGGATATGACAAGTATTATTACACACAATAAAGACATATTTAATTATTTACATGTTATATGGGCTATGCATGAACACATGAATATTCCTGTTGGTCATCAACAAGTCATTCATGGACAAAGTAGGTTACAGTAAATTATTCTACATAGTGATGCTGTTTATGAGGACGTCTTATGAATAAACTGTACTGTATATAACAAAATCAAAGACTTATTTGGGTTTTGGAAGGAACAATGCTGCATTAAACAAAAAACCCTTTCAACATCAATTATAGATACATCTAGTTTATTATAACCATGATCTACTGCTGGTATCAGACTTCTGAAACATATCGTCAATTCAAAGTGATGTTTATAAGTAGTTGTCATGAAAACAGGCAGAGTTATACAGTAAGTATCAAGCTGCATGTTAAATATGTTTTTGGAGCTGTGCAAAAAGGTCTGCTGTGTGAAAGACCCCAAATGAAGAAGGACCCCAAATGAAACACAACAGTCAAACACTACAATGTCTAGCAATGTCTATATGCAGTATGACATGGGAATATATTTTAAGGAAATTTTACATTCAATTTAATATGTGTATTTATCTAAGGCTAAAGTTAGAGTGTAATCAACTTTTCATAATTTGATAAAGTACCAAAAGTTAAAAAAAAAGAAAAAGAAAATTGTCTGTGAACATGTAAAACAGAAACTCTCTCCCACATGTATACACAGAGCTTCTGTGTGTAATATAATCAACGACCTGTACAACTTTACTGTGTCAGAGAAGACAAGAGGCAAAGGAAACAGACTTTTCTATCAAATCAACTTTTAATGAAACTGGGAAGTTCAAAAGAAAGACAGATTTTCAAAGAGCTACCACATATCCATATCTTCCTAGAGCTGACTTATACTCTATGCACGGCTGCTCCTCTAATATCTTAATGGAGATATTGGTAAACGGGAACAAGTCTGGTTGACAGAATGGCAGAGTACATAAGAAAAGTGAGGTGTGTGTGTGTGTGTGTGCGATGTGGTAATGTAATTTGCTTTTGTTTAACCCTGAGCTGTAGGGTCTCTTGTTTTAATAGAGTTGTAGATTAGTTTTGCAATCCCACGTAATTGGGTAAGTGATAAAGCATACTGTGGTATTCCTGTCGTGCCATTACACTCCAAATTTATTCTCTTTGTCTCTGCCCCTCCTCACACGCACACACAATCACAAACACACACACACACACACACACACACACACACACACACTTCTATTCCTTCTCTTACAATCTGCAAAACATGTATTCATACACACAAAATTGCTCGCAAATAGGTTATTTGGGAAAAGGCACTAAACCCAATAATAGTTCAATACCTGTAATCCGCCAAGTATATTATCTTCAGCAGATTATGGGTGAAAAGTGTTGTGCCTGCCATTTGAGACAATGGATCAAGCTTTATCCCCTTCATTTCCCAGAGATAAAACTCAACTGTGGTTTACTGCTCATTAGTCTCCCTTTCTTTTTGCCTGTGTGTCTCTCTCCTCCATCCTTTCCTCAGTTAACAGTTTGTGTGCATAAACACCTAGAAAATCTCCCACTAAGAGACTTTGTATCTACTAATTTTTTTTTTTTCGGAAACCCCGATTTGGAGTACATTTGATTCAAATAAATGATACCGAAGCACGGGATGGTTTAGATTTAATTGATTGAGATGTAATGGGATTTGGAAGATAATTATATAAATGCTTATGTTGCAAATTTACCATAACCAATGTACTTAAAGCTGATTTTCAGTAAATGCAAGTATGCTTCATTTTATTTTATGTGGTGATCATTCAGGATATTATATATGTGAGTATATATATATATCTTCTTTTCTTTTTTTTGTGGATACAATGTGTTTGCAGGTTCTGCCCACAACCACCATCTGCCAGAACTCAAGGTCACAACACACCTCTACTTAGGTAAGCTTCCAATGTGATGCCTAGTGTGAGGTGTGTGTGTGTGTTATCCTCCTTCTCTGTACAGTATGTGCACATAGTGCTTGTATTTGTCTCTAGATGATTGAATATGGAGCAATGCAATACATAAAAAATAACAGTCTAAGGTTTGCTTTTCTAGTGTTTTGACATATCTTACATATCTTTTAATGCTGCAGTACAGTTGAGTGATATAAGAATTTTGCACTTTCTTCTAGCTCAATAAAATGACCTTGAATCATTCTGTTCATTTGGTCACCATACACTATTCAAAGTTAAAGTATGTCCTTAATTATAAATCACTATAGTTGTATATTTTAGTTTGAAATATCAAAATCAGAGCAATAACTATGATTTCTAGAAATTCTGAGGTCTGTGTATGTTTCCAAATTCCTTACCCCCAACCCACCACCTATAAGATTTTTGACTATTCACAAAAATATTAGACAAGAAGATTTGGGAAGAAGGGTTAGGGTTAATAGTTAGTGTATGAATTTCGATTGCAGTAGGATGATTGGGATAGAGAGGGATGAACATGGCCAATCACTGGGGGGTATGAACAAGAGCCAGAGGTTGGTCAAGGTCATGTGCAATGGGATGAACAAGGGGACAAGGGGAGGGATGAAAGGGGGTCGATTGGCGTGGTAATGTGGCTGGAGCATCTATAACCCAGGGGTCGAGTCAGAGACTCAAATGGTTCATATAATAAAAGAGGGAGAAGTAGAATTACTGAGATGGAAGTATCAACCCTAACATTCGTGTCTTTGATGGTGGGTGGAAACCCAGGACCTTCTTGCTGTGAGGCTACAGTGCTAACTACTGAGCCACTGTGGCACCCACTGAGAGGATAGAGAGGAGGAGAATGGGGTTCAGAGGGGAGGGTCGTGAAAATTGAGACAAACTGGAGAGAAAAGGGTTAGATACTCTTATAAAGGTATACACAGGTGATTGCTTAATGAGGCACAGATTGTCTTGTTCCTGAACTTTATTTATAATATCTTTATTTAATTTTACATTATCCAACATATTGTCCAAGGATAACAGTTACCCTTTATAAAAGTCTTCTCCCCACCTTCTCCACACTGCCATGTATGTAAATCTGAGAATAATACACACCTTTTTATTCTAATTTATGAGAGTTTTCTCTTTGTCTAAAAACAATCAAACTAAACATACCATCTAAATAACATCATAATCACTCTTAAAAAGGCTAAAGCTTGTAATATTTGTGTGTAAACTCCTTCCCAGGTCATTGAAACTCCCATGAACCCAAACAGAAATACTGATGATATAACTAGCCACTGCCCTGATCACAGTATTTGAGTTGATCACCATCACCAGTGTAACGCATTACAATGTAATATTACAATGTAATGCGTTACTGTAATCACATTACATTTACCTGTAACGCAGTTATGTAATGTGCTACAGTCAGTAATCACATTACAGTTACTTAACAAATAAATATGGGGTTACTTGCGTTACATTAGTTCTTCAATTATTATGCATAAATCAAAGGTGTGTTTCATACACGCTTGCAGCACAACTGCCTGACCTCTGATGCTAACACAAAGCTAAAAGCCAAATACTTACAGACCCGCAGTGATGACCAGGCTCAGTACAGACCCCAACCAAGCAGCCAAAGCTTGTGCGTTATTCGTTAATCTCCGTCTTTCAGAAACCAGCTCAACAAAGTACAGATAATAGTGAAGAGATGGCCGTCAATAGACAGGAAAACTTTGGTGAGCTATCCGGACCTGTGTTATGTTGGAATGGAAACGCAATCTAGCGCACCGTTGTTGCTAAGGAGTAGCGCAGAAGTAATGTAACTAGTAGTATAATTACTTTCCACAGGGAGTAATTCCCACTTGACTATTTGCTCCACAAACAATTTTGCATTTTTTTGCAGTAGTGTACTATGAGTCAGTTACTATGACAATGTTGTGTGCAGACCAGTCACAGTACCATACCTCTGATTCCCTTCGATGTTCAAGTGTGTGTCTATGTACACAAAGAATGTGAAGCTTCAAAAGTACAGTCAGGTAGGCAAGAGAGTTTTTGTGGCAGCCCACACTGTTAATACCTGAGGAAATACACAATGAAAGACCTAACTGACTTTCTGTGCAACAAAGTTTTCAAGTTTTGAGCTGTGAATCTATAATTGACCTCTTCTTTTACCTTATTCTGCTTGGCTGCATGGAGAAAGGAAAGGAGAGAGAGGGAATAAAAGAAAAAAAGAAAAGGGAGTGGGATGCACAGTGAGAAACCACGATGAGAGAGGGAAAGAGCAGGAGGTGTGAGAATACAATAATATCAGGCTGTCACTCAAATAGCAGGATGTAGGCTGGAAAATGACCAGCTCCTGGTGCATTCATAGTTCATACAGTATACAGTATAACATATCATTTCTAAGTAGAGTTTAACAAAACTACAGAGATGTGTGTGTGTGTGTGTGTGTGTGTGTGTGTGTGTGTGTGTGTGTGTGTGTGTGTATGTGTATGTGTGTGTGTGCTTATGTCCACATTTGTGTGTTTGCATGTCGCATTGATGTCACCAGTCAAAATGGGACATGAGAGGTGCTGTCAGGGGGCTTTTTTCCCCCTGAGGTAAATGTCCACTCAAAACTCTAACCTGCGTATTATGTGCATCAAGTACACACAGCTTTTTGATGGTGGAGCCACAGCTGCATGGAAACATATGCACACTCATGTGAAAAAAACAAAACAAAAAAATATTCACACAAACAGTGCTCATCTGTTGGCTGGTGTCCATCTGCACTCTAGACTAAGTGCAAGTCCTCAGAAAACTTTATATATACGTTGTTTGTGCACACATACACACACAGAGACACAGACACACACACACACACACACACACACACACACACACACACATACACACAGACAAAGCCCTTGACTCTTAACTTATACTCTTGTGCAGTGCTAACAGAATTAACAAAATGTCCTGATCTAAATTTGAAACTATACAGTGCAAAACAAAAAAGTATGAAGTTTTTGGTAAACCTTTAGAGGAGAAATTCATGAATATATCATGCTAGCTTGCAAGATAACCTTGTAAAAGTTGTAGCTTATTACTGTTGATGTAAAATAATATCTGTGTGAAAAACAGTTGGGTATGTTTTTATGTGTTTTTCAATCTAGTTTGACATCCTTATACTGCACAGTTATCATAAGGAGGGCTTTAGAGGACACGTCTGGGCATACAAAGTAAGCACCTTGACACTGGAGTGCAGGGTTTTTGTCCAGCATCTCAAGTGGTGTTGCTGTAGGTTTAATACTTGTAGCTTTAGACTTCTACAAAAGTTGGGTAATACAGGTATTAAGTGGTTTTGGTTATATATTGAAAAAGCCAATAAATCCCATTTCAATTCAGTGTTGACTTTTCTGCAATACAGACAGGGCTGCAGTGATTCACCACATAGCAGTTACCAAATAACTAACAAAATGTTAACTTCTTTCAGTCTAGACCTTTCAGGTGCAACTAAAAAGAACAGTTGTGCGGTATACTGTTGTTATGTTGAAAGAATACCATGAATTACTGGTCTTTTGGCTTGTGTTGTGTAGAGTGAAATTAATAGGCATCTTTTAATTAGATGACAATGCAAACAATGAAGGAACAATTTTTCTGCCTCTTTCACTCTCTTTCTTTCTCTTTCAGAAAGTTTTTGTAAAGTATCTATATACTTTTTGCTTTCACCAAGATTGCCTCTAACAGCGGCTTTTAAACCTTTTCCAAGAGTAAAAATAATAAACTTAATTGTAGGAATAGTGGAGCTCAACTCATCCCAACTTTACCCTTGCTCATCTTTCTCTCATTCACATCCTCTCATGCAATTTGCAATTTTATTTCAACTGCTCTTTACCACATATACCCCGATTGTCATTGTTAATTCTTTCTTTGATTCTACTTTTGTCTTCTCATATTCTTTTATTGTCTGGCTTGAACAGAAAATGTGACTCTGTGACTGTCCATGTTCCCAGAATTCCTTTAACAGTCTTACCAGAGCAACGTACCCTGACTTCAGTGTTAAATCCAGCTGAAAAGGAACGTAATCATATCAGTGCTGAGCAGTAAAGTGGGTTATTTGACGGCAGAAAGAGAGACTGAAAGGGACAAGAGACAGACTCATTGCTGCTACAGGGTAGAGCTAATTTGGCTCTTTCAAAGGGAATGAAAGGGATGGCAAAGGAGAAGAGAAGAGAGACAGATCTGTTCACTTCCATCTTACAGACTACACTGGACATGTGCGAGAGGGATTAACAAGGATAATAAAAGGTTTTAATGGTGGAAATTTAAGTGAACCAAAGTGCAGCTGAGTGTGTCAGAGAGAAAGACAAACAGACAGAGAATAACAGAGAGGAACAGACAGCATGACAGTCCCAAGTTAAAATATCTCGCACAATCTTCTCTAGTCCTCATTAAAAAGCCTGAGGAGGAAATATGTTGAAAAGTACATGGTTCATTCTGTGATTTGCTGCAGTCTCAACTGAATGGCCTTGAGTGTGTGACTGTGCCTCTAAGCCCAGATCCTGTGGTGAATAGACAGAATTTACAACAGCAGACATAATTAATACCCAGTTGAACGGACAAGAAAAATGATTCATGAATACAGAGAAAAAGGTAAGTGGACCGGTAGGAAGGAAAAGAGAGAAGGTCAGAAATGCAGTATGTCAATGCTGACTATTGATGTAAGACATATGTTAACTAGCTCCAGATCATCTCTGTGTCTCACTGACATATAAAAACGGTGTATAAGACGCATCTTTAACGCAATGTTTTTTCATTTAAAAGTGGGGTGCGTCTTATACACCAGTGTATCTTATTCACCAGTAAAATACTGAGAGAGGTTGGATCTGAATATTATCATAGGTATGTAAAAGGCCATCCACACTAAGAACAATAAGTATAACTGTAAAGATAATGATGTGAGCGTCCACACCAACTATAATGTCCTATAAACAGCGGTGTCAAGCATGCGCTGCGCATTCCAGCTGTGTCAGCCACTAATGAAAATAGACCTATTAATGCTGTATGTTGTGTGACCCTAACGATAACCCGGTTAGAGTTAATATACCAGTCCAGTTCAGCTAAGCAAATCATTACCAGACCATTAACCATTAACCATTAACCCGACACACAGTTTCAGGTATACTATTTGTGTTTTAATTGTGTGTTTAATAAAAGTAAATTGAGTATAAACATATGTGTTTATGAATTAATATCTACTGGTGTATTCAAATGAACCAGTCTTTAATAGAAAAGTGTTTTTCCCAGCATGAGACCCCCCAAAATAGACTGTGTCTTATACACCAGTGTAACTTATACACTGTTTTTTACGGTACTTTTTTTGCCTTGAAAGCAGATATAGTCAGTCTGGGGAATCGGCTGTTGACCCTGAGAAGTAAAACCATGATCCTTCGTACATCAGGAATGGTACGTTGTATGTCAGAATCAGCCAACTGCCTTTTAATACCATGAAAATCTACTGAGGGGGATGAGAATGACAGTAGCTATAGTACTAGATATTGTGTCTGCGGCAAATCTGTTTTAATATTGTTCTCACAAATTAACCTAATGTGACCTGACATTAGCCTGGCTAACACCAGACCGCGTCTCAATCTCAAATGAGATTGAGTTAGGGTCTGACGAGGAGCTGTTCATTTCCTTATATTTGAAGCAGTCAAATACTTCTGTATGCTACTGGACAAACTTACAGCCAATCATATCAACGATAGACAATGACGTATTCAGAGCAAGTTTTTGTTCTATTTTCAAAGTGAACTTGTCTTCCAATTTCTACTGCTGCTTCAAACGGTTGCTGCGCCTCCGTGGCCTCCATGCTGGATGTAAACAGAGTCGCTCTACGGTCGTCATCGCCTTGAGCCCGCCTCCTCGTTCTGTGATTCGTTCCCTATCTCAGGCAAAAATGTTGTCTTGGTGGCCATGCTAACTTTCTGAGCAAAGTAGAATCTCCCTGGAATGAGAGCATGGGTATACCCAGGCTAACCTGACATGTTATTGGTGGGTAAAATTCAATATATAATATAAAACATATTTTCCTTTTTGTTTTGGTATTCAGACATTTGGTTTGATTGACTTTGATACAGTACATTCCAAAACAGCATTAATAAAAAACCCATTGTCAATTGCTGTGTGTCACAGTGTCCTTCAATGATGGAGAGGCTGCAGTCCCTCAACACCCACATGCTGGCCTAAAGCCATGATGGGATTTTTAAGACTTAATAAAATGGAAAAGGTTAAATGAGACTATTGTGTTGACTTGGCAGCCATTAATATCCTAAGTGGAGGAAACTCCTGAGGCCTTTAATGCAGGTAGTTTTCTTCACAGGTAACATTTTTTGCATATAGATGAGAACGAAGTATAGTAAAAGTTCTCAATTTGTTCCTAACCTGGCTTTCAAACTTTGGTTGTGGGGCCATTTCTTTGTTGAAATTTGCATTATTGATCTTTCCTCCAACAACGGCACAGCTGTAAACACATACAGTATAAATAAGAGAAAATCCCCCGTCCAGTGGCACCCGAAAGCTTGTAAGGGGTTGAAGGGAAAAGCTGGAAGGGGTCCAGGAATGGATTTCGTAAACTTATGGTTAGGGCTTTGAAATCTTGCTGCACTGTATGTTTTATTTACCTACACAGATTATGTAAATGAGCACATTGATACTAATGCAATGTGCCAATTATAACCTGATTCTTGATTACATGAGACATGTTCTGTGCATTTCTGGTAAGCAAAAGAGTTGTATTGTTATAGGGCTTGTATTTTTGTTTCGTATTTTTCCGACTCTCTCTCTCTCTATCTCTCTCTCTCTCTCCCTCTCTCTCTCTCTCTCTCTGTGTGTGAGATATACTGAAACAGTCATATACATTGGCAAACAAAGTCTCCTTGATTGCTCTCAGATGGTGCTGGCAACCTAACTCTTCCATGCTAACAATGTCTGCTATGAATAGAAACAATTATCATGCCTACAATGGTGTTGCAAATTTTACACCTGCTGCTCTCACACCTTAAATCACAGATGCAATTACCTGTGCTACAGCGGTCAGTCAGCAATGATAAATCAGTTTCACTGGCCGGGTGTGTAAATTTCAATTTCCTTCTCTCCTTTTTCTACACATGCAGATGCAGGCACACCTCAAAAAATACATGTTGCAAATTATTTTTTTGTCAGCATTGTGTTGCTACATTAGCTGTCCTTGTTACAGAGCACATTGCTCTTATTATTTATTCAGAATATTGAATAGTTGGCTCTGAATGAATATCACCAAGGGATTACAACTAGATTTTGAACCAATCTATAATAGGGTAAAATCAATTCTAAAAAAAATACTATATGAAATTATAATTGTCAGTTAATGCTCATTACTGTTTAAAAAATATGAGACAGGGGTGATGATAACTTGTAAAGAACGGGGAGAACATGAGGTTTATTAGGAGTGTCAAATAATAGTTGGCTTCCAGAATAAATCAGAAATAAAAGGGGAGCTAATACGTTTTCTCAAAGGAGTCAACAGTGGGATGGATATTTCAGTAGTAATTACTTTACACATCTCAGCAGCTGATTCAGGAACACAGAACAGAGCCCATTACTGCACAAAATCTTTCAGAAGCCTGGGATGGAAGTTAATGACTTGCTGTTGGAAAAAGAGAGGGGATTCTGTACGAGTGCAGTAGCTTCTCAGATAGACGATGACAACAAACTCCCGTCTGTATCTACAACATCGCTGACCTTGGGAAATCCAGCACTTTCTTCAGTTCACCTAGATTTACTGAGACAAGCTGCCCTGTTGTGCCACTCATGGAAGAGGCACTCACAGCCCTCTTGATTCCTCATTTACCTGGTTGAGCGGCAGGAAGCCACAGCCACAGCCTTCACTGATGCATGATAGGGAAAAACATCCTACTACTGATCAGGTTCAAGAATGTTTTGTTTAAAAGTGTTAAAAATGACTCAATAAAAACAAATCAGATTTTCGACCAAAGACCAAAATCCTTCACCCTCCTCTCTTCTATTTGTCTGGCCCTCTATGACTCTGATGATAGTGGCTCGGGCTGCTCCATCCAGTCAGTCACAGAGGCTGCGTAATGCATAACGACTCATTCAGCTGGCACCCCTTCCTTTCTTCCTTATGTCAGGGAAACAGACGTAGGGTGGGAAATACAAAGGGTGACAGACACACTGACACAACATCTAATGCTGTGTTGAGGCAGCAGTCTGTGATGCGTTCATGAACCACTTTGTCAGCTCGACCCTTTCAATACTAGCCCCCCAATCATCTGTTTATGGAAGGTTTGAGGCCGGAGAGCTGAATTGTAATGTCACAGTTTCCTGGCTGCTACCCCCCAGCAGACAGCCCATCTTCTGACACAATTTTATGAGGAATGGCATCACAGCTTTGCGTTCTTGGAGTGGATGGACAAAACACTGACAATGGGTTATTCGCTGTGTTCCTCCTCTGTTCTTGGGCATCAATGAGATAAATCTATCCTTCCAAAGAGATCCATGACCTGTGACTCTCGATTGTTCTCACTCACGACAGACTGAAGGAGTTATACCCAATTATGTCAAGGTTCCCAAGAAGATGGAAGTCTACAGACCCATTTTCGATATCCGTATTCTGAACCAATGCATCACCCTAAAGATGTTCTGCATGCTAACCATCAGGGGATTGCCAGGGTTGGTACAACCAGTCGTACTGGAACTGGTACATGGCTACATCAAAGCTCTCCTGCCAAAAGTCTCCATTTGTGTGTATATAACTAGGGTTAAAACATCATAACCTTTGTTTGTGGAAGAGAAGACTAGACGAAGAGACAGAGAGAAAGAATGGTGTGGATAAACCAATATGATTGTAAAAAAAAAGATTTGAGAGACCAATTGCACACACACACATGCACAGAGCTTTTATGAGGTTAGGGTTTAAACTTTCTATATGCCTGTTTCTCGAGTATGTTGCTGCTTGTTTTCTCATCAAATGAGTCATAGCTTTGTATTCTACCTGGTTCAAGGCACGCTCAATTACCCTATATCTACAAACACAGGAATTATGGAACATGATAAAAGAAGCTGTTTTCTTAATGTGTGGATAAACCTCTGAAATGTTCTAGTAATTGATTAAATGCATATAGCAGCATCCATAGCAACCACCATAACAATGATAGAAATAATGAAAAAATCTTTGTAATAACTGACAAACTAAAATTATAAACATTCACTGAATGACGATCATGAAAATAAAATCCACATTTCTTGCATTTTATTGGCGAAACTATTTTAAAATATTGTATTTTGTTTCTTGGAGCAAACAAACTCAACAGTCACGTGATGTGGGCAAATCATCTTACAATTTTACACTGTGGACCAACTATTACACATTTTGATATGAGACTGTGTTGACTATTTGCAAAAAAAATATTTCTCCATATAGAGACAATATGATTATCATAGAAAAGCGATAAAAATGTTATGTCTATACAGTATATACTCCAGCACAAATCTACAAAAAAATTCAATAGCAGTACTGTAATTAAATCATATACCTGATAATGCAAGGTGAAGCAAAGTCCATCATATACATGAAAAGTGCGTCATCACGGGTATGTTGTAGACACTTTCTAATTACACAACACAGTTAAAGGTAGGATATGTAGAATGAGCCGAACAACGCCATCTAATGTCTCGAGATCGTAGTTGCAACAACCAAAAATTAATTCCAGCAGTCGGGTTGCCAGGTCCGGTGCCCGAGTGCGTCAGTCGATTAGCCAGCGTCATGTCAAGTGATGAATCATACAGGTTAACGACTAATTTCGACCAATTAATTCTACAACAGTATTTAACGTTAGCCAGTCTTCAACTGGAGGTCTTTCTTTGATTGGGGTGTAATCGATTAGCTAGCTAGCTCCCAACTCAAAATGATTGCTTGTTTCTGTAGCCTGATCGGCGTGAGCAGACTAGTCAGTAAACTACACGATAACTCATAATGCATTTCGTTCCTACCCAAGCTGAAATCAGCAGGCTGAAGCGGATTTTATTTTAGCTCTAACTCTGTAAATATACCACTTTATCCACATGTCTAACCTTTTTAGGCGAGAACATAGCCCTTTAGATTCACAATGTGACGCTAATTTGTCCAAATAACATTTGCTTAAAGTTTTGTTCCTGCGAATTCGGAGCCACTCAAGTTAGCCGTAGCGAGTAACGCACTTCCGGTCATTTTCACAAAATAAAACACCCGTTGCCTTTTATTAATAAGAAAACCATAACGATAGAGTTGGTGCTTTTATTTAGAAAACAGGAAGCGAACATACCCTCGCTGTAACTGACTTGAAACCACCGAGGTACATTACATTGTAACGCCAGTGGGAGTAGCAGTTAAACCTGGGGACCGTACCTATGTTCCCTGATCGTGGCTAATTCGGCGGCCAGCTCGGCGGCTAACTCATCTGCTAACTCGGCGGCTAACTCAGCTTGCCGGAACAACAGACAACCCTGGCAACCCGCAATTCCAGCCGCTAATTGGCTGGTACAGTGTACACAGAACGTCATTGTCGAACCTGTCAAAAATGTTTAAAATGATTAATTCAGACTAAATTTTTTTTTATGGAAAAGCAATACTTTCATTCTGTACCCCTCAAAACGCCCTGTGGCTGTATTATTTTTAAAAAATATATATAGCTTTTAATAAATATTCTACATATTCAACCTTTAATGTGTGATTTTTAAACCTTCGCCTCTCATGGATGGTCTTCCTGATACATTTGCCATTGCTAATGTAATAAAACATTTACAAGCACCATAAAACATCATCTAATAAGAATAGCTTATTTTGTTATTTTGTACCCATGACACTCTGTGGTTATTAAAGTAGAGTGCAATGAAGTGAAGAAGTTGTTTTTTTAAAGATCCCCTCCATGTAATTATGTGTTTTGGTTTTAGGGTTAGATGTATGTGAGGAAAAATAATTACCTGGTTAGAAACCGTTTAAAAATAAATGTCCTTCTTCCATCCAGAATTACATCCACAATTTGCAAATGAATTAAATTTCAAATGTTCAACTGCTGTGTACAAAATGTATCCTCCATTGTAAATCTGAGTGTATGTGAACGGGAGGCTCCAAGTTTCCACATCACACTGAATACTGCTTCCAAACTAGTGATGTCATAAATCAGATTTGAGGTGAGCAGAGAAAAACTGCACATAGTCTGGTTAAGTTTACACACAAAACCCTGTTGGGGTTAGGGTTAGGGGCATACTCATACATAAAAAGCCCTAAAGACTCTGGATAAAGAACCCTTCTCCTTCCATATCTGCAAGACCCTTAAACATATTTTTTTAAGTTTCCATAATTTTAAAACTTTTAGATTTGCTTGTTTTGTGTATAAAAGTCTCCATGGTCTTGCTCCACCGCCACTGAATGAATTCATAAGGTAAAGGATTCTGGGAAGTATGAGCACCAGGGCTTGTGATAGGGGAGACTGTGTGATTCCTGACAGGCACACTACATAATGGGAGGAACGTGTTGTCTTTTTATCACATTGTTATATCCTGTCTGGATCTGGTATCCTTTTGATTGTGTATTGTATTGTGCTGTGTGTGTTGTCTCTTCTATTTGTATTTTATCTATTTATTTGCTGTCTCTTCTATTTGTATTCTTTTTATTTATGTACTAGGGACTACGGATGCAAATTAGCAGCTTTGCTATAATCCGGCATATTTACAGAGATGTTTAAATATCGATGTTCATCAATATGCACTGTCCCTATCCAAAAATAAAGTATTTATTTATTTATTTATACATATGTTTTTAAAGTTAGCGAAACATGTGGTGTGGGTTACAGTTAGAAGTTACTACTTCCTCAGAGGTAGGTAACGTTCATTGTCATGGCTTCAATAAAAACTACAGGGTTAAATTAGGGAACAATAACAGTTACAGTTTGTAAAATTGTCCTGACTCATGGTTCTAAATGTAATTGAAAAACAGGAAACAAACATTGGTCTGCCATTGCAAAGTCTCCAGTGGCAAATAAAGTTGGGTTACACTACCCACCCATCTCAAATTTGTCAACTTATACGAATGTCTTTTTTTTCACAAACGTAACCATGTCGTTTTTGGTTGTTTCTGATATTACAACCTATTGTGTCATATCATGTTGCTGTGCTATGCTATGCTGTATTTGTTTCTGTTGCCAGACCTTCATGTCAACTGTAAAATCATTGTAATTGGATAACATCACATATAGATATCACTGTTTTCCCCCTAGTATTGAATTAATTATTGCGTTCTTAATTGTATTGATTTTGTTTGGCAACACACTGCATTGATCAAAGTTAAACCTTACACTCTTAGATGTCACACAATAAGTAGAATGGAAATAATATAATTTAATCCATTTGTTGCCCATCTTCTAAATTAAGGAAGTCCTATTTTATCACTGAACCCTTCAGCTTGAAGCTCAATATCCTGGTAAATCCCCTTTTTCTTTCTGACACATTTCTGGCTTCCTATACTAGCTTAGCAGAGACTGAAGGCTGTGAATGCAGCTTGTGCTCATGTTTATACCATGGCTATTTTTATTCTCTTTTTTGTCTTACACCCCTTAAAATCAATAAGCCATGATCCCCTGTATTGTTGTAGAGATTCCTAATGGACAGCAGTGGTGGGTTGGAAAACAGTGATTTACTGGTTTACTACTGCTTGATACCCATTGATGTACCTTTGACCCTGTTCACATTAAAAAATTATTTATCAATAAAGGTCTAAGTTAAAAACAATACAAAGAAGAACACAATGGGCCATTGTGCCAAATGCATTACTTTTTTCTTTTTTTGTAGGTTGACATGTTTAAGGTGCTTTAATTGCAATGACCTTTACGCTTTAAGACTTTTAACCTATACAGTATGTTCATCCCTCTTTGACATTATCTTCACTCCTTTTTTCTTCGTTTTAATTATGCTATTGACGGTCTCAAAACATATGTGTGTCTGTGTGGGTGGGTGCGGATTCACATGTCTGCATGTGTGCTATTTTAGAACTTTATTTTATGAGCTTCATCAGACAGTGAGAGGTCACCATAAAGGTTGCTGAGGTTCGAGCTTATAGCCTCGTTAAATGTTTTATGAGAAAGACCGAGCAGTCATGCATATCACCTTCCCAATACCTTCAATAAGGCAGACCTTGGCAATCTATCTAACTAAAGACATTTTGAGCTGTTAGACTCCCTGGTTACTTCCTCATTAGCAAGCAGCACCAAATACTGTGTTACTGTACTTTTGAACCTCATTTTTTCCATATGTTTCTGTTTGATTAATATATTGCAATATATGCTAATAGCATTCTATAAGTAAAAAAACAACAACTAATAATAACATATACAGTATCTGTTTTGGCATACACACAGCTTAAAATACTTGTTATACAACTGGTAGTATATTACCAAGTATTTAATTCTTTATCATTCTATGACTTGCAGCTACTCTTCCATGCTGTTTTTTGTGCTGATTAATAAGATAGATGTTACTTGGTTATACTGGGTATGGGGTTTGGAAGACACCAACAGTCAAAGCATTATTGTCTGTCTTTATTTCCACATGTTAACCTCTGATCTGCTCTTTTTATTTAAAAAAAAAAGTGTTGCATTGCAATTTTGATTTTACGCTGATAGATTTTAAAGGGCCCTATAGGGTGCATGCCTGCCAACTGTAGTGCTGAAAATAGTTTTTAAAACACCATTATGCATTACATTGGTAAACTGGCTATTAAGTTAGATCTCTAAAGCAAAGTACAAAGTAAACGTCTTTCAAAGTGAACCAAACAAGATATATGATGTTATTTTATTTAGTTGATTTATCATTCTGATTGTATTGACTATCACCCACACCACAACACGGATAACACATCCCACCTTCTACTGTTACTTGTTTAAAGGAATAATGTGTTTGGCTATATTCCAAAATAAAAATTCTATAATTATCAACAGAATGTGAAAAAAATAACAGTTGCAACATTATGTCAAAGACCTATATGTACTGTTTGCAGAGATATCTAGTGAAGATGGCACATGAAACAGCCAGTTTTGGTCCATACTGTCTCAGTATTGCACCAATGTTGTCAGAACGACTGGTTGCTGCTGCAGATGGGGGAGACATCGGTGGACATGTCAGCTGATTCAACTGTTCTGTGAATGCTGGCCATGTGGCATCATAGCATATAAACTGGATAAATATTAAAATATATCAATAAATTAGGTCTCTGCTGGATTACTGCGTTGCAAAATGACATGCAATTAATAAAAATGATGCTGTGTGGGCAAGAGTGCTTTTGTGAGTTCTGTGACACTTTATGATTTACTGTTACTATTTACTTGTTAGAGTTATGTTGTAACTTACCTCTGTGGTACAAGTACTTTCTGATCTGTGCTCTTTTGCAACGTCCCACTGTCTCTGATGTCTCTGTAACATTTTGATAACTTGACAACACCATCACACAGATTCACTGTAAACAATGTTACACTTATATTTAGTGAGTGATAATTGTGGTAGGGCGATGCATTTATGGGAAGGGTGAGGACGGGGGGCTTGATATGCCGCCCCCTCTTTGTTTGGAACAGGTAGCCAATTCTTACACATTCAACCTTTAAACGTTCAGCCATTAAAATACCACCACACCATGTGCACACTGAATTTCACATCACCAACCATGAGGCTGTACTCATAAATGTATATCCCTCATGCTCATGCAGCATGCTATCCTTACACTGATTTAGTATGTATGATGCAGACTATGGTCAGGCTACAGTCCTTCAAACCTTTAAAACAGACAAATGGATACAAAGAACACAGGCAGTGGTTTACTGAACAGTGAAATAAAGGCATATGGTCAGAGGACATGGTCCTCTCTCAGCAAGCAGAAGAATGTGCACACCAAGAGAAGTCTACAGACCTGAGTGCTCTTTCCTGATCCTGAAGAGGTCTATAGGTGCGATGTGGGGAGTATTTTCCCAGCATGGCATCAGTCTAAAGAACCCTACAAAAGTCAAGTTTAATGTTAATAAATACAAAAAATGATGTGTGAAAATAAGTTGAAGCCTAGAAGTCAGCTCAGATGGATGTACCTATACAAGTATATACAATACACCTACACCTGCTATGCGGGACATCTGTATAGGTAAGTAGTTTAATAAAGTGAGCATTGAAGAGAAAAGTCACAGTTACTGAGCCTGAATCGGAGTATTTTGTAACAGAGAGAAAGAACTAAAAACTAGAAAAGGGCAAGATGGACTTGATGAAATGCAGAAAATGAAGCGAAACACTTAAAGTGTGACAGAGGAGAGGGTGAGACAGCTAGAGGTAGATGTAGTCTTTTTCAGTGTAAGACCCAAATGAGAAATTTCATCTCTTGCCCTGGGTCCCAGGCTCATTAAAACATATCACTACTCTTGTCATGTGGGGGACCCAGCAGGAACACGTCTGTGACCCATTCTGGTTACCGACCATTAAAAAATATTAAGCTAGAAAGAAACATGGGGATAAAGATAAGAGGGAAGCAGAAAGGACAGAGGATGTAGAGGCAGACATGCAGTCAGCAGAGAAACTAGTTTGCGTTTTACTGCCTCACTTCATCTCGTAGCCTCCCTTAGTCCCCCCTTTCTTCTCCTCGTTTGCTGCCATGTGGGGTAATGTGGCATGAAATATGTACTTAAAGCCAAGCTCAGGTGCCGTCATAAAAAGAATAAGACACTGTCTGGGTTCGTCTGCATGCGTGTGCCTGTGTGTACACACGGCATGTGTCCCTGCATGTAAGCACTGTAGCATGTACTTGATTCTTTCATATGTTTTGAATACAATCTGAGTAATACTAAATGTGGTGCTTTGTGGATTCAAATGTGAATGGCAAAATAGTTTTGTGCCTCTGTTTGCAAGTAAGTGTTAGAGAGAGAGAAAGATTCATGGCTCCCACCATCCCACATTCACACATCGCGGGGCACAGATTACTCCTCCGTGTTAGGTAGAGGTGTGAAGACATTAATATAAACTGAAACACACACTCAGGTGTGAAACTAGCTGGTTGTTTTTATAGTGAGCCAGTTGGCAAGGTGAAGACAGAGGTTGGAACAAATGTGTAAGGTGCAGTAGTTCTTGTCACCAATTCAAGTGTTCTGAATTGTTGAATTGAATCACACACAAAGAAATTATTGTCTTTCTATTATTTTCAATATCATCCAATTCCTCTGTAAACCTAAACAACACCAATATGTCCCTAGATCAAGCAAATAGTTGTTTTGTTATTTGTTGCTTGTTCTTTCTAAATTGAAAGAAAGCAGCCCAGAATGAAACTAAAAATTCTGCCTCGCTGTTGTATACCTCTGCCAACCAGTCAAGTTGCAGGTTACATCCATGTCTGTCCAGACTCATGTAATATTTGTAGTGAAGATGGGAGATGATGAGATTTTATTGATATCAATTATCAATTCCTGTTAATGATTCCCGATCAATTCTTTGTGTGGAAAAAGTTGACCTACACAGGATTTCAGTGACATGGCCGTCTCCACTGTTTATCAATAACCCTTGTGTACAGATGAATACATGAAACATAACTGGTAGATAAGATAAATGGTCTGCAGCCAAAAGTTAACTGAATTAATTAATATGAAAACATATAACAGTCTCCTGTTTGTATGAAAATAACAAAATGAGGAAGCGGAGTGTTACTGTATATCTCTATCATATATGCACCATTAGACTGCTCTGCTAATGTTAGCGTTAACATGCTAACTATAGAAAATTCACAGTAAACTTCATATTTGTCTCAAAAAGTAATTATTTATTCATTAAATAGAAACATGCTTGCAACTACTGCCATTTTTAAAGATTAACTACAAGACAGCTGAGGATAACTCTAGCGTGTTGCACTGTAAACAGTCTGAAGGCTGCATCGCCCTCACAGATGAGGTCCACCTCGATAGGCTGAAAGGCATATAGTACCAATGGTTCAAACAATTTGGAACCGGTTCCAAACTGAACTGGTTGTCGATTCCTATCCCTACTTTTGACCACCAAAAATCGAATAAGTTCAACCATGAGTCCAAATGGACGTTTCTGCCAAATTGGAAGATATTTCCTCAAAGCCTTCCTGAGATATCATGTTGAGGAGAATGGGATGGATGACTATACACCAAACTACAAAGTGAAACATGTTTGTGTTGCTGTCTCATCATCAATCATTTAAAATTTTAATGAATTTATCAAACAAGCCTTTCCTTCATGAAGTTCTTCTCATTCAGCATTATATTTCACAAAGCAGAACTCCTATTTAATGAAATCACAAATTGCATGGACATGCTGAAGCAGTGTTTGGGAATATCAAACAGTACCTTTTTGAAGTTTATTTAACTTAGTTCACAGAAGAGTGATTAAAGTTAAATATCAGGCATGAAAAGTCTTTCTTTAGGAGTCTTGCACTAGTCAAAGTCTTACACCATGATTTAAGTGAAGATTTGTAAATCACCTGTTAAATTGAACAATAGGCTATGTAAATTGTAAGGTAGTAAAGCAATCACTGAACTCCAATCAGCATTCTGTCCAATGGAACATTTTTCAAATTATTGGGGTTTTGGAATAACGGGCCTTTAGACCAATTAGCAGTCTGTAGTATGACAACAGAGCAAGAGCACCACTGGCTGTCTCTCAGTAACTTATCATCCATTTAGACTCATAATGGCAGCACTAATTAAAGAAATAGTTCAAAACAAAGGGAGATACCAGGAGGACGGCTTTGACCTGTGTCCTAAACTTACTGTAATTGAACTGCTTTTGGTTAGCATGGTGCACTAGCTTGTTGTGTGCAGAACTCCATTCAGAAATGTTTAGATTTAATATTGCTGTCCTTTTCTGAACGCAGGTTGCTGACATTAAACACCTGCTACTTTGACTGCCAGGCCCTCTTTATATCAGCGTGAATGTGACAGTTTAACATCCAAAACAGCAGGATTAAACTCTGACTTTTTATGAAGGTTTTATGAACTGTTACTGTATGAACTAATTGTCTGATTTTCTTAACTGTCTGTAAACTGTTAAGAGCTGTTGATGGATCCCTGTCAAGCATCTGGTAGTTTGTCTTAAAATGAGTGTTTCTTCAGCAGAGTCTGCAGTGGATTTACTGCATACTCTATTGGTCCAGGTAACATTAGCAGCTTTATTTCCACCTTGTCTGCAATGATGCATCTGATGCAGCTGGCTTTGTACCAGTTCTTGGAAAGGATCCCTGATTAATTTTCACACAGCTCCATAAATTCAGATTTAATTAGCTTGTGAGCTGTTATGTATTTTTCTGAGTAGCATTGGTGGTACTAGGTGCTTATAGGCTAAGCTAATAGTGTGCAAGTGGCATTCAGCATCAGCAGCAGTCTGAATGGAAGAGCTGCTAATGAGCCTGAGAAAAACCACAGCTGTGGTCTCAAAAAGAAGTAAAACTTAAACTGTGTGTCTGTGTAACGCTTATCAGTTCAATTTCCCATAAAAAACAAGATCAAGTGACTATCTCACCATTCATGCTCAGACTTTACTTGACAGCTTCCCATCCTCAGTGCAACGTCAGAGGAAAATGGCCACTTTGTGAATATAGTGCATACTTCTGGCCATGGTTGTTGCAGGTGCAGATGCATAAATATCCTCACTCTAGAGGTCAAAATCATTACTTCTCACAATACAACCACAAACACCTGCTCACAGGTGTCTCTTTTTCTTCTCCTCTTTTAGCAACCACCATCCATGTTGTCCTCATCCAACAGAACTTCCGCCTATTAACCAGCTGCCGTAATTTATCTTTCCAGTTATCCATCCATCCACCAATTTATCCAGCCCCACCCCGCTCTTCTCGTATTTCCAGATAGCTTTGTTCACTTAGACTCTGCTCATTCTAGCTACAAAGAGAAAACTTCAAATCACTATTGATTCCCCGCTCATGAAAAATACATTTTGTGCATTAGGATTCAGTCTCTGCCATCTTTCTGTATCCCCACTGTGTCTGGTCATCTCCTAATCTCCTTCCTCCATCCCTCTGCCCTCCTCACAGCAGGCAGGAGGTGTATTTTCCTTCCATACATCAGGCGAGACTTGTGTCTTCTAATTGATCCCCCACTCTCAGTCTATTACAACTAGTGTTTATGCTTGAAATACCAACTGCTCCTCTGTCTCTGTCTATCCTATTCTTTTTACACTGCATTCTTACTCTCCTTTTTTTAAGCTCCTTTTCCTCCCCAGTTATACTGCTTACCATCATGATTTAGTTTTCCCACATTGACACTCAGAAGTGTATTTCTCTAAAACAATGCCACCCAAAATTCCCTATTTCTTATTAATATTACTTTTGTTTGTTTTCTATCCTCTCACTTGGCTTAAATTGCCTAAAACTGTAAGAGCTGAAATTGCTTTTCCTCACATGGGGTTGAAAGGACATATACCGTAGTTTTGTCACAAACTTTATTTGATAGTTGCAAACTTCTTCTCTTTCTGTCTCATTCCTGTAGAGCACTGGCACAAGCACAAACACAAATATCTGCATATATTTCAATTTACCTTTTTTGCTGGGCTTGGTCATAAAACATCATATTTTGCCTGTCTGCACTGGCGGAGAGATCAAGGGAGGGTGTATCAGCTGTTTACCATATATCCTGCCCCCGTTTACATTGGATAAGGCTTTTTTAGACTGGCTGGGTTTGTATTTTCTCTGCTAGCCAATTTGCTGTGGCTATTGGCAGCCACATTCTGTCTATAAATATCCGTATGACACTTCAATTTACTGTGTTTCCCCCTCTGTTTCCCCCCACCCTCCTTCTTAAACTGGTGTCATAGTAGCTGCCGCCTCAATCTGTGCCGCCTGCATGCCCACCTACAATCTGGAAAATAGTACTGGGAAAATTAGACATAAAAAGGAACACCTGCAAAGAAATAAAGAGATGGGGGTGTAGTCACATGCATATTCGCAAACACACTGAGCAGACACTGTGCCCTTTCTTTTAGTCGTGTACATTGTGTGAACTCCCATTACACATTTTAATCGGCCGTCAATCTAACAGCCTCTGTACTCACAGTGTGCTCAGACTGTACATTTCATCAAGAGTTCACATGAATGCTCACTTTAAAAATACTATCCATATGTCTGCCTGGCTACTCTGTTTTTCTCTGTCTTGCTCTCCGACTCTCACAGTTTCTTACTAACACATAAAAGTTTCATATGGATTTTTCCCATTGTGTTAACATAACACTGGCCAGATATACCCAGTAGAAAAATAATGGCATCGCTTCTACACCTTTAAGGCCTTCCCTATGCTATAACACATATGAAGATCATATTTCCTATATAGGAGGGAGCTCACTGGTAGTTGTTTCAATATTTAATGTCATGTATCTACTGCATTTCTCTCATGAAGAAAAAGGTGTGTTTTTCTTTTCTTTTTCTTTTGAATGTGTATTGACTTATCTAGTATACTGTTGCAAACTTTGATCAAAAAAAGCATACCTCCCACTAGACAATGGGTTATCTATGAGAAATAAAATATACTATGAACTGAAAAAAAACTTTGAAAACTGTGAAACAAACATAACACATAGCTTCAAATAATGTCTCAACAGATTTAATGCATCCATGATTTATAGACTAGAACGTTACTTAAACTAAAACCCATGCGAACCTCTCAAATGACCTCTGAAAAGACTAGAAAAATCATTGTAATGTATTTTAGATTGAACATAAAGTAACTATAAACTGATGGGTTTATATTGAAAGACTACATTTAATCTCCAGTGTTTGACCTTTGTCCCTACCACAGATGGTTTCGACATGCATGTAGTCCCCCAGAAGACACATGGGGGACAATGGCCAACAACACATACAGGGATTTATCATCCAATCATGCTACAACATCAAGAAGTGACAGGCCTAGATGCCCAACAACAAAATCATGTTCCTTCTGCTATGGGATGTTTAAAATCACTTTCAAATGTAGTCATGCTCACAGTTGTGGTAGCTAAGGTGACAGAGAGGAATAGCAAGACGAAAACACATGGAGTTATTGTATATTTGAATTAATGAAACCCAGCTGAACACAAAAAAGGGCATATTTCAGGACAAACGTGGGTATACTGCAATATGTCCTCATTAAATCCAGTCTTCATGATTAGATCTCACAAATCCAATCGAAATGACAAGTGTAACCGCAGGTCTCAGCTCTGATCTGCTGACTCTGTGGTGATGGAGAAGGTGAACAAGTCTCAGCAACAAGTAATCCAGCCATGTTATTGGAGTCTTTCTATGTCATATCTATCTGTCTCAGTCTATATTTGCAGTACTTATCAGCATCCCCCATCCATCTATCACTGCTGATATCGGCACACTATTTTACTATGGTGATAAGATCTTTTCTGTTTCTATATGTGTGTGTGTGTGTATTGCTGTGCCCTTGTGTGCGTGTACATGAGTGTGTTTGCATGGTTTATTGCTTTTAATGCATTACAACGCCTCCAGTGTCAGATTCATTAAAGGCCCTTATCACTGGGTGCAAATACCCACTATACAACCCCATCACCCCTGGGATAAATAGAGAGAGACAAAGAAAAAGGAGAAGGAGGTTGAGAAGAGTGAGAAAGAGACAGTGGAACTGAAAGACTGAAAGTGAGTCGGGGAAATGGAGAAAATGAAGGTTTAGGATGAGAAGTAAAGATATATGAAGAAATATAAAAAGTGAAAATACTTCCCTGTGTGTCTGGAAACTCAAATCCAAAATGGGGGAGCTCTTTCCTATTCTCTAACTGTCCTTTCTTTAATTATCCGTTAGCTCTGGATATTGAGTACCCCTGTACATCCTCAGTCATGGAGGAGGACATAATGAGGGTTTTTACTGCTCGTTCACTGTGTGTGTTTGTGTGTGTGTGTGTGTCTGTGTGTGTGTGTGTGTGTGTGAGCGACAGATAGAGAGAAAAGGGGAGAATGACAGTTCTCTGCAATCTACTACAGCACAGTGACAAGGACATACTGTATTCACTTTTTTCATTACTTTCTTTATTCATTCAATTTATAATAATATTCAGTGTCTGAGTCTCTGTATCTCATCTTCTCTAGCCTCCATCTCTTTGTCTCTATCTTTTCTTTCTTTCTTCATATTTCCCCTTTCTCCTCATCTCTCTTCTTCTCAGTCCTTTACATTAATTCAGCACCCTTGCCTCATATCTACCTCCTCTCTACCTTCCTGTTTTCTCCACAGTACTCCTTCTGCCTCCTTATAATCTGTCCTTGTGCTCTGTATCCACTGCCCCTGCCCTTCTGTCTTCCAGGTCTATAAGGCATAACCGGCCTCTTGTGTCAGGGTTGGCTTGGCTTTGGTGATCTGCTACTTGTTTCTCCTCTTCTCTCTCCAGCTGCCTGGGTTTTGTTCCCTCAGCCTCTAATCGGCTTTTCCGGGTTTGGGATCGTCTCTTCCTAACTTTACCCTCTCTCGGTGCCACAGGATTATCCCTGTCAAAGAGGCCGAACTTCCTGGCTTGACGAGTGTGAGTATATCTGCGTGTGAGTGATTTTTCTATGCATGTGTGTACACACGTGTGTGTGGTAGCTTGTACACACATCTTAGTTTTTTGTTGTTGTTGTTTTTTCTTACCCTGATCCTCTGTAATCATTTTGAGACAATCCCATAATACCCTATAGGTTCAAAGGATGGTCTTTGTGTGTGTGCATGTATGTGTGTGTGTGTGTCAGAAAGAGTGTGTGTGAGACAGATGTTTACCCCATACACTCAGCTGCATCTTACTAAGTAAACAAATGTGTAACATGCTGTCGAAGGAACGCGTTTTACCATCTTAGTTCAAACATGGTCAATACAATATTCTGGTTGATTTTAATCGTTTTGATTTCGTATGGAATTTGTGCATCTCACACAAGTATGATGTCCAAACTTTAAAACCTTGAGTTTCCATACACTGAGAGTGGACTTCTCTAGAAATAGGAGACATCTTGTGTCCAGCAGTTTGATTTTTTTTATTGAGGAAGAAGTAGTTATTTAAAGTCATTTTAAAGAGGACATATTATGCTTTTCCTCATTTCCACACATGTTACAATATCAGATGGTCATGTTAAATGTGGCCAAAGTGTCAAATGATGAGGTAAATTTGTGTCGTTGGAAATAATTCCTGTGAGCAAAAAGCACCAGTTTCAGATTGCCCTGAACGCTCAATGACAGCCACTAGAATACATCATCTGTGAGCCATGAACATATGTACAGTACAAAATGTTGTCAATTTAGAGCGCACGTCCAAAACACTTCTACAAGTGTTAGAATGACTCAAACATGCAGATCACAACCACTGGAGTTGATGAATGTGTGTGTCAACATATACTCCTTATTCTGCTTTGTGATGAAGATCCTAACATTAGCTCTGTTAAATTGAATTTGCTGGGAACTATCGGTACAGTGTGGAAAGGTTTTTCCCAAAAAGTTGTGCCACGTGACTGTTGAGATATTTTAATGAATAACTGAAAACTTTAACCTGCTAGTGGGAAGTGCAGATCACCAAAGTCATTAAAATTCATCCTTTTGGCATAGCACTCTATCCTGTGGCTATTGTGATCCACGGTGCTATGCTGATATAGCATAAAGTCCACTCAAGTTCTTTGTGCACTTTCATTCACCGTGCAACTATGCCATCTCTGTACAAATGACACTAGAGTCAAAAAGTAATGCTTAAAGTAAAAAGACAAAGGGGTAGTCAAATTAATCACAGCAGTTTGATCTACGCTGCCGATCAACCACATGGTACTACAACTGTGAATGGGAAGGGAACAGAAGGCTTGGCAGTCATTTGGGACTGGCATTTAGTCTTGGAGTCTCCCTCCTTCTTTTGTTCTTCTCTTTTTGCTCATTTCCATCCCTCCATCCCCTCTTTATTTAACTGGCTCTTTGTAAAGGTCCTGCTGTCAGCCTCCACCTGTCCCTGTCACAGTAAACAAAGACAACCAGGAGACACAGCAGTCTCTCTGTTCTCTCCTGTGTCTGCTCTCTTTTTTCCCCTGCCTTCTTCTCTTACTTTCTTTTGTCTCCTCTTGATTTCCTCCCTTGTCTTGTCTACCCCTCTCATCCCCTGGCATTTCTCCCTTTCTTCATATCACTCCTTCTTTCTTTCTCGCTCAGACCTTTATTTCTTTGTTTCTGTTTCATTCTGTTTTACTTATTTTCTTAGTTGTTTCTTCTTCTTTTACTTGGCTTTGTGACCAACTCATATCGTCACTGTCTTTTGGTGTATCTCCCTTTCTCATATATATATCTCATAGTCAAGTCCATTAAGTATTTCTGTCACAGTGTTGTGATCTGCTGTTGTTGTGAAACTGACCTATGAGTGAACATGCAATGAGTTTATATGCATATACAAGTAAATAACATTGCATACATTCACTCTCTGTGATGCCTGTTTCTACTGTTAAGTCCAGATTTTTATATTCTGTCTCTGTTTACCACGTACTGAGCCTCAGCAGACTGCGAATGTCTGCATTATGCAAATCACTTCCTGCCCGCACAAACAAGCCGGGACCAATCAATGTCAATCCCCATCCCCTCAGCCAATCAATGTCAATCCCCATTCCCTCACCCAATCAATGTCATTCCCTCTCCTACAAAACCGGGTCTAATCGAAAGGCATTGTTCCTCAGGCCCTGCATGCTAAATCAGGAGGGTCGGAGTGTCTAAGATCCTTACATTCTGCACTGTGCCACATAGATTCATAAATCATCTATAGTGGGCCGATTAATTGGTGTGCAAATTTTGGCATTTTTTAAATAATTGGCATCAGCTGACATCGGAGCATATTTAGCTGATTAATAGACAGGCGCATCTATGGGCAGCCTAGTGTTGTTGTTGCTGTGGGACACGTGATAAGCAAAGCAGGACCCCGGCCAGGTGACCACCTGGCGAGTCCCAACTACTTTGTCCCTGGCAGAAAATCGTAAGGCTTAAATACAAGCCCTGTTTATTTAATTGGTTATCAATGAAATGTTTAAGTGTGTGTCTAGCTTCTACAACATCATCACTAATGGCTGTGTGATACAAGTAAAAGTTTTTGGGGGTTTTTGTGATCATTAGATGACGGCCATTTTTCTTGCAACAGTCTGTCAACAAACAAACACAAAAACCAAGCTTCAGGATAGTTTTGGGAAGGTGATTTAAATGTCTTGCCCTGCCCTGTACTACTATTAAGTTTAACTGCACCCTACTATACATGTGCTCTAATTCTCTTTTCAAACTTTATTAGATTGTAATGTGCATGGAATAATGGAATTATTATCCCATTAATGGAATAATTAATGGAATTATATTATACTAAAAATGCTAACCTTGTACATTTTTTTCTTTTTTAGTAATTGCAGTCTGATGACTGAACAAAAATGCAATCCTTTATGGCAGTATTTCACTGAGCCAACACCAGCCAAGTGCCATATCTGTGCTGCTGGGTACTACTGTGTGTTTTTAATTTATTTCTTTCATGTAAGTTTACACATTTGTGTTCTCTGAAACTTGATAAATGCTGCTAAGTACACTAACTTTTATTCTTTGATATAGAAGTTTTTTTGATGGCCTGTTTCATTTATTAAATATTTAATTTATACAGTATTTTTATTTATAGTGTGAAAGTGTATTGCAGTACAGACACAACATGCTGTTTCAATAAAAGTTCAATACTAAAGTGTTCAATAAATGCTTATTTTAAGTTGAGAAATGTTGTTTATCATTTGTTATTGTTAAAGTGTTATATTTTATCAGATGAAGAGAGAAAATGAGAAAATATTGGCCAAAAAAAATCATATATAATAATCATAATATATCGGGCATCGGCCAACCAAAGATGACCAAAGTGCTGTACATAAGAATAAATAAGAGACATAACAGCTCACATGAGGCCCAAAATTACATATAAAATACAAAAATAAATTAAAAGACATAAAACATGAGCAAAAATTTAAAAAAAATAATAATAGCCACACAATAAAAAGCAATGAAAATAAGAAATGAAAGCAAGTGGATAAAGTCGACATCTTACTAGGTGTCAAAGGCCAAGGAGAAGAGATGGGTTTTAAGAAGTGATTTAAAAACAGACAGAGAAGAGGCTGAGGCATAATTCCATAATTTAGGAGCCGACACAGCAAAGGAAAAAGTAAAAAGATAGATAAATGATTGTGTATTGTGGGTTATTTGATATGATTTGGGAAATGTTTCAAACATACAACAGTAAGAAAAAAAGTTCAATTATCTTTTTGAAACCTTAACTGACTGATAGAGTTCATTATTGCAAGCATACCAATACAACATTCACTGATATAGACAAGCCATGATCTATTAAACTGTTATCTGTAATATTATCCAACTTGTTTAAAAAGTGTACAAAAAGCTAATCTAAAGCATAGATTCTGAATTCTAGCTGATTCTGAATTTACATGTGTTCCCCTCCATTCCTGTATTATTCCCATGTTTGGTTTTGAAGATCTTCTTACATATCTTATATATTTGCAGCAATATGATAAATCACCATTGCATTATTGTATTGTTGTTGTTTGTTTTTTTGTTTTGTTTTTTTTTTTTTGGGGGGGGGGGCTACAAGCTTACCACCAAATGTGTATCCGTCCTCAGAACCCCAGCTTTCTCCCCTCTGTAACCTCATTCCACTTACTATATCTTCTTTAATAGTCTTGGGTTCCTTTCATCTCGTAAAGTGGTGGAGCTCTTGCTGTCTGTGTGGTGTCATTAAAGTCAGTGAAGCTGGTTTTAATTGTTGGTGAATTGGCCTTTTATGACTAATGAAGCCTCTAGTATGGGCTGCTTGTACTATTTAATCAGCCATCATGTACTCCGTACCACCTACACACTCTGCTGTGAGAAAATGAGAGTGAGGGAGGAAGGAACACTAAATTATGGGAGGGGAGCAAAAGAAGGGAAAAGGAAAGGATGGATGGATGGATGGATGGATGGGTGGATAGATAGATAGCTGCTTGTCTTTTTGTGTATTTAGGGCACATTGTGTAATGGATGCAAAGTGGTAAGCATTAATCATTTTGTAACACAGAAGGTCCTGAAGAGTAAGTGTGTGTGGATGACCCCTGTCTATCTGCATACCAACTCATTCACACTGAGCTCAAAGCATTTGTTGCGTTTTATCCCCAGTCTTCATTTTCCATATCCCCAGTCTCTGTCCTCTGCATAATAATAAGAAAAACTGAAATGTCATAAAAGTGATTTTACAGTTTCAGCTGATTAAAATTCAAAGCCAATGGGGTAGATGGTCAACTATACTGCAGTTTAGCATTTTGCAGCTTACAGGGTTTCTTACTGCAGCTCAGTTCAATGCGCTTTATTGTCCTTCAGGGAGGGTTACATTCCAACAAAAAAAAATACAACTTCTGATTTTCTAATTGCTGTCTAATATAAAGCAAAATGTGATTTGTAGAGAGGGATTTTCTCACGGGCTATATAGTGAAGTTAATCTGGGCGGGTAGAGGAGTCATCTATGCATTTATGTATATTTATGACAGCTGATCAACTGACCTGCCACACTGCTGACATACTAATACAAGAAACTGAAAACTTACTTAAAATAAAAAAAACACATCAAAATCAAGTGATGAGGGCAGCAGGATGGTAAAGTGCATTGTGAGATGACCTGCATTTGGATGATGTGGGTGTGTAATACTGTATATCAGTAATGAGATAATTTTGTGATCATTACTGCATCACAATATTTCTCTGTTGCATATGCCCACACCTGAATTTTATTGGGACAATAGGGAGGCTTAAACATATCAAACATGTCAAAATAAATCATTTTTTATAAATAGAAATAGCACTGGGCCCACATGATACAACACTATTTTGTCTTGTGAGTTCTGCAGTTTGTTTTATTTAATAGCTGAATACTCTGGTGACATGTAAGCAGCTTAAGTGATTTCCAGGTGATACTTTCTTTGTCTATTTCCTGTTGGACCCCAGAGAGTTGTTTGGGTTTTTTTTTTTATTGTTTCTTTTTTGGGGGTTTTCACCACTTGGGAGTAGTGCCTTACAGCTTACCTTACAGGTGACAATTAAGTTGATATTGTAAATTTTGGCAAAAGGAAAAAAAGCTTATTTACAGATCAAGGAGACACAGACGGTAATTTTGTTTGTGTCCAGCTAATTAATGTAAATCCAATATTCACTCTCCTTTTAGCTCGGTAATGCTCTTCTACAATTCCTGAGAGAATTAAATGTATATTTAGGTGCTAAATGCTCCACTGTCCCCCCCAAGTGTCATGGATTTGGTCTGTCTTCCCTTTGCTACTGTCCATGTATCATTGGTTTAGCTTTTTTACAATAGATAGCTGACAGCTTTTTTATGGCTAGAAATGACACTAATGAGATCATTGAACGTAAACAAAATAATAAAGGAGCAGAGGCAATAAAACCAAAACAAAGGGCTGAAAGATGCTGAAATCAGCTAAGGGGAATTTCAAAGTTGGATAATAATTTTCTGTAGGTTTGTCATATATTTAAATCCAGTCATTAGATCCATAGTTAAAATGAACATAATAATTAAAGCTGTAGGAGGGTTGTAATTCATACCTCCATCAAGCCAGAGTCTGCTTTTTATTAAATCTCTACTACAGGAAAGGTGACTAAATTGCTATCATGATTTTATCATAATGAATAAAATATTCAGGGTGCTGAATACTAGAGTTCTCCTTTGACAGTGTGTATTTGTGCATGTGCCATCCTAGCCCAAATGTGCGCATGTGCCTCAGAGGGCGTGCTGATGGATTTGCCACTTCTCATGGAAAATCCATCACCTGCCAAGTAGAACTTAAACAAATGGCACTGCCTGAACTGAGAGCTCAGTGGAAACAACCCAGTTTCCCATTACCTCCCCTGTCCACAAATTATAGCCATGTTACAGTACGTTACAATGCAACCACTAACACACAAAGACACACACCATGACAGATGCTGGTTGCAGCAATTTGATGGAACTGAGTAATAAAGAGAGTGAGATCAAAGGGGAAGCTGAACAATAACTGCTGCTACAGACCAATGTAGAAGCTGGGTCACAGAGATGTGGGATTTATGGCCCAGTGACACACACATACACACACACCCTCTCTCTCTCACACACACACACACTCACATTTACTATTATACTTAACAATCAGATCACAGCTGTCGTAAAAGACATATGTTCACTTTTCCCACACAGTTGATCTTTTCAAAGATTTCTTCCACAAACACACACACACACAGACACACACACACACACACACAGAGAGAGAGAGAGAGAGAGCAGGCTCTCATACAAAAACCATAAGACTATCAGTGGTCGCTCATCTTAGCAGGTAGCACTATCTCCCTTCTTTCTATCTTCGTGTCTGTCTCTATATTGCTGAAATGGGCCCATCTTGCGGTTGGCGCACAGCGGATGGCAGGCGCAACACATCTGTCTTTGTTAGTTTCCCCCGACACATTTGTTATTTTCTGGCCCTGCACCCAAGTTGTCTAAATAGCAAATGCACTTGCACTGGTCTGTGCTCCCATGTGTGCTGTGCTACTGACAAAAAAAACAAAAACATGAGCCTTCCACTACTGTGCATGTTTTGTTTTGGGGTTTTTTTGGGGGGGGGGGGGCGGGGGGGGCAGTCCAGCACCTTGGAGAGTGCAGCTACGTAGTTCTAACAACTGTATGAAAATATTTATTTATTTATTTATCTATTTTATTTATTTGCTATACCCATTTTTGGCCTCTTACACTAAGAAAATACATTAACAGTTATGATGCAATACTTAATAAAAGAGGTTGGACCCTAAGGAACCAATAGCAGTGATTTAATGTGTCACATTACTCTCTGGAGGCCATTTTGGTGGACTTTCTCACAAGCTTCAACTCTGCGATTTCTCTCACCAAAATTGGTTTGAAAACATCATTTCCAGGTCTTCTTCAATCTGGAAAAAAATATCTTCATAATTATAAGTAAATAAAGCTTAATTTCTTACCGGTTTTTGTACTTCAATTCCCAATTAAGTAATGGAAACTTGTTAAAATGCAAATGAGGCAACATTGTACCATTATAGAATCACCATGACATGACATTTTGGTGTTTAGGTATGCTGTTCAAACGCATACAAGTCATCATCATTTTCTTTTTATATCTACAGTTTGAAACTTGAACTACCAGAATAATATGCTTATATTTTCCACACATTTCTCCACTATTTACAGAATGAACGCATCAATGTTCTATGGATCTTCAAAGAAGAAGGTAGAAATAGCACTACCAGCTGATGACAGCGAGGATGAATTAGTGTTAAGCAATGATGAAGACGAGCTGCAGTCAAACTGGGAGAGTGACAGAGAGCATGAGCTAGAGAGCGAGGATGAGAGCAAGGATGAGGGTGAGAACGAGGGTGAGAACAAGGGTGAGATTGAGGATGAGAACAGTGAGGGTGAAAGTGCAGCGACAGGTATTATCAGTATAAGATAAGGTGTAACATACATTGTTAATGAATTATTTTATTTTATTGATATTTTAATAGCATACTCAGGATATTTGTTTTTTTTACATCCTTCTTCAAGAAGCATCAAAAAGGGCCAAGGCACTGGAGTGGGAAAACTGCAGGAGCAAGCATTCAAATGAAGCACCAGCAATCAAACACTGGACATAACTTGACATAACGTTCTTACTTTTCAAGTTATAATAGTTTGTTTTGTCAAATTGTCCAGATAGAGTCACACATTCATTCCAATAGATTGTTCCACAATAGTACGATGTTGCCTGCAGGCAATATTCAAACGTTCAATCCTATGAAACAAGTTGTTTTTTAAGGTTTTTAAATTTCAAATTGTATGAATTGTAACCTGTTGAGGCTACTGAGAATTTTGCATGTTTTAAAAAAATATCATTTTTTTTTCATTCCGTACCATTATAGTACAGTGTTGCCTCGAGGCAACGCACCTCAAAAATTATCCCCCAAAATTATTTTTTGGAAAATTTCTTTTCTATCCTGTTACTCCATGACTGAACAAAACGATATTAGAGAGAACCAAAGTTGTGGTTTTGGTGTTTTTGTGGAGAATGGGTCTCAGAACAACGTCTGCTTCTGGAGGAAAAATGCTCTGCTGCCACTTAGAAATTTTATCATCAAGAAAAGTGCCACTACGCACAGCTGTTTACTGTTTATTAAATAAGCAGATGACACCAGACTGCTGCGGTATAACCACACACACCTCTACACTGATCAGACTGGTTAGTTATAACTCTATATTCTTCATTTTTATGAATTAAATGTCAGGTTTGCAGTTCTGCCAACTTTCTTTTCAGCAAAAGTAACTCATGTTATATTATTGAAACATTGCTTGGCAAATGCACAGTTATAATAGCAATCCGCCAATGTGACAGCACTCCTTGATATTAAAGGGAATGGGAGATGACACTCTGATTGGTTTACCGTGTTACACCCAAAACACACCTATGATTAATGAGGGGACTTAAGTCCATCCCTTTTAAACCATGTGCCTGGTGCAGTGACCATTTTTACGCCGTTAAAATAGCAAAAGTGGATTTTGATACGCCCCAAAGGAACTTGCGCCACACGCTTCATGCCATGCGCTATAGATCGTTAAAATGGGGCCCTTTCTGTTTCTCGGCGGTCTCTGCCGAATCCTTTTTCACACCTCCATCCTCTCATACTTTCTCCCCCCTTTTCTTTTCTTTTCATTCCCTATAAGTAGTCTTTCCTAAAACCCCTTTCATCATTTCACCACTCTCCTGTGCACACATTTGCTCTTTCTCAGCCTCTGCAGTCTGTCCTCAAACCTTTTCAAGCCTCCATGCCATTCTCTCTCTCTCTCTCTCTCTCTCTCTCTCTCTCTCTCTCTCTCGCTCTCATATTCTTTTCTCTGCACCTGGCCATGACTCTTCCCCCAGCACTGTGGTTTCCCCTCTCCACCTCTCTGACAGCTTCACATTAATCATTCCTACATCCCCAGGAAGACTGCCTTCCTCCACTCTATCTCTTTCTCTCTCCCTTTCACTCCGCTTGTATGTTTCTTTCTCTATGTGTGTTTCACTATGTCACACATTCTCTCATACCTTCTTTCTCACCTCTCATCAAATGTCTATGTACGTGCAACAAAAACAGTGTGACTTTATTCCCAGTTGTGTCAAGTTATCGTATGTGAACTACATTGAAAAAGTGCAAGTGCATCGGTGTGTTACAGGTAGGAAAATTAATCTACAGTGTCTGGAATATGTGCTTGTGTGTTGTGCAAATTACTTCAAATTTCACTAATTGCACATTACTCATTGAAAAAGTAATGACATCACTCAGCAGCAAACGTACTGTAACACATTACTCATTACTCTTATTTTATTTATTGATTTTAATTCTGAACAAAGCTAGCGTCAGGTGACTTCTGAATGTAGGTGTACCTGTGGCTACCATAAGCAAGCCAAGTAAGAACAGACAACATGTGAATAAGACAACTTAGTAATTACCGCAAGTTGTATTTCTCCTCCTCCTCTGTTCTGGGGTTGATGTTGCCCGTTTGCGTCAATACAGCGGTCTCTAATTATTGAGGAGGCTGTGTTTATCTGCATAGTGCTAATGTCTCTAACAAGGCTACAAGCCACTTGAGGTTACTACATTAAAAACACTTAAGCATGTTAAACAATGATCAAAGGAAACAAAGAAAATGTCTGAGAAATTCCAGGAAATCATGAAAGCTGGTTTGCTGCACATTCATGGCCCCATCGAGACATGACTAACAACAAACAACAGACAACCATTCAATTCATTTCCTCATAGGTGTTTTCAACCATCTCTTACACTCATTTGTTTTATGGTTCTCCCATATGCTCTTAAACACGGTCTAATCCCTGATTAGTGGAGGAAGAGGGCGTTTAATGCTCCTCTCCACTTGTCTGCTGCTGAACTGTGACACACAAGAATGCTTTCAAACACAAATGCACACACTCACACAGATTCACACGCACAGCAAAGGAAATCCATGCCTAGAAATAAGCGAGTCAAACTTACACACAATCACACACTGCTTCTCTGTGATGTTACTCACACACGTCTCTCTTTCTCTGTTGACACAGGTACTTGAAAAGAATTTAATAGTATCCAGTACTGTAAGTGCACACAAACACTCAGGCAACAATGCCTTTACTCAAGAGAGGGGCTTCACACTACAAGAGAAAACATCTGTATACAACTGTAGTAATTCTGCCCAGATAACTTTAGTCAGAGTTTAAATGTACAGTAAAACAGTATTATGATAATGTCTAGTGGAATCGCTGTGCTCTAGACACTTCCTGTACATTCATGTGCACACACATGGGAGTGGAAGTGACACAACCAACAAAAGTATTCCCCAGTGTTTGAATAAGGCTGAACCTAACCCTAACACTTATATGGAAGCAGTTCATTTTTGGACACCTAATTATTATTGTTTCTTTCCGAAAATAAATTTAGACTTGCATTTTATCAGAAGAATATATTAAGAAAAAGTTTTAAATGTCAGCCTCTGTGATATAAAGTTTGTGGTCCGATAAAAGCATTTGTTGTAGTTGGAAGAACTTTATCCCATAAGGAATACCTAATTTTTCATTATGTCCACCAGGGGATCAGTTTGAGGAAACTGTGGTCAAATCAAATGGGCTTAAATAATAAGCATGTTATCATCCTTAAAAGAGAAAAATATTTTTAAAATAACTAAAAATGTGCTTTTACAATGAGACAGCGTTAATGTGATGAGAAGTACAGTAGTAAATGCTATGTGACAGCAGGAAATGACAGTGTTGATCCTTTTAAACATACAATGGACATACTGTGAAAAACATCAAGTCCCACTTAGGGAGCAAAGTAAAGCATTACTTTAAAATGTCACTAGAAGAGCGGTGATATTTTTCATTTCCCATGTTGAATAAAGTAATTATGTTGAGCTCCAATCAGCGGAAGTGATGGAACACTGGAGAGCTGGCAGATTTCTATCTGTTTGACAGAGACAAGTCAACAACACCTCTATCTTCACTCACATTTCCCCTGATGCCACAACACTTTATCTCTTCATTACTAACTGATAGTAGATGGGGGCACGACAGCTAATTGCATCTCTGGAATGTGTGTGTCTGCATGTGCATGTGTTTGTATATCATTATTTTTTAATAGTGTCAGCACACACCTGTGTGCTGCAGCACGTGTTTATATGTGCATGCTTTGTTCTGGCATGTGTTGTATGTTGTGAGAATGATTTATTTTCTTTATGTTCTTGACAACGCATACCCGCCACAGCTACCCGTGAAGACCAGAGTGAAAGTCTGCTGTCTCCTCCCCTCCCTTTCCCTTTATCTGTCCTCTTCCTCCCCTCGTTATATCTTTTCCACACCTCTCCCCTCCCCTCCGGTCCCTTTCGTCACCACTATCGTCACCTGCGGGTGTCTGTGTCCCACGATGCATTGCAACCCACTCCCCTGGCTGGTGGTGGAACTGCAGTGACATCTACTGAAAGAGGAGAGGAGAGGAGAAGAGAGGAGAAGAGAGGAGAGGAGAGGAGAGGAGAGGAGAAGAGAGGAGAAGAGAGGAGAGGAGAGGAGAGGAGAGGAGAGAAGAAGAGAGGAGAGGAGAGGAGAGGAGAGGAGAAGCTGAAGGAGAAAGAAGGGAAGAAGAAGGAGAAGATGATTCACTACAGTATTGGAAATGCAAAGAAAGAAAGAATATGGGGAATGCAAAAAGCAAGTCACACCTTGCATTACGCATTTAGCTCATTCCTTTAATATGAGCACAAAATAGACCTCTTTTTTAAAACAAAGGTCAGTATTTTGCCCATTGCAACACAAGTTTCCTTGCTTACGTTGAGTTTTTTTCTCTCTCAGCCTAGTATAGTGTGCGAATAATTGCATCTCTTTCGTAACAACAGTTCTCAAATTATTTTTATTCTAGTCAGCAAGCTTTGATACAGGCTGCCCGTGTGTTTGTAATTATTGTCTTAGCCACTGGCTGTCAAACCCCATTACGTGAGGTCAAGCCTAAATGACTATCCTGAGCTGATGACAATAATTTGACAACAGACACACAAGCATTAGTCAATCATGCACGCACACACATTCACACTGGCCGAGCTTGCAAAAACCACAGAGAAACATGTACATGTGCTGATGTGCACATATTAACAAAAACGAACACACAGCAGCAAATTTCGCCTTTGACAGGCATCTATGCCATGAATAATTTAGGAACTAGTTTACATAAAGCATTCATTCAGTCATACATGAATTAGAATCACAGTTGCAGAAAGCAATCTTATGAGAGGCCCCTTGAGAAATAATTCATACTTGGTCTCACACAAAGCATCATAATCTCACATGTATACTATTATACTCATACACAAACATGACTATACTCTCACACACCCTACTATACTCATACACAAACACTACTATACTCTGTCACACACACTACTATACGCTCTCACACACTACTATACTCTCTCACACACTACTATACTCATACACAAACACTACTATACTCTCACACACTACTATACTCATACACAAACACTACTATACTCTCTCACACACACTACTATACTTACACACAAACACTACTATACGCTCTCACATACATTACTATACTCACACACAACATTACCATACTCATACACAAACATAACTATACTCATCTTACATGTATGTGTCAGAGAGTATAGTAGTCTGTGTGAGAAAGTATAGTAGTGTGTGTGAGAGAGTATAGTAGTGTGTGTGAGAGAGTTTGATTGAAACAGAAGGGAGATTAAATTCAGTTTGTGATTAGTTCTTTGATGAAGAAAGGAAATCACAGACACGCCCTACTAGTTCGACCTATCTACAATCCTATGATTAAGGCTAGAGATGCATCAAAACCATACACAGCATGCCAGTAGACTTGACTCACAACAATCACATAGCGCAGACATGGGCGGCCTGCGAGTCCATTTCTAAATATTAATAAATTGTTAAAATAGTGCTGGAAGCGAGCAGACCACTACTGCATCTAAATGACTGTGACAACGCTCCACCGCTGTTTGTTTGGGTCTGCTGCACGGAGGACTCAGCTCCGCCCCGCTGAGACAGAGGAGAGGAGCCACTAATGTTAGCCTTTGCTGCAATTTGCTGTCATTGCGTTGCTCTCCTCTGCTCTCAGGAAAGTACTTTGCCACAACCTCTGACCTGTGGTCAAGCCGTTCTTGAGAGCCATACATTAGCTTGACAATTCATTTCATAGACCATGACTGGGTTCTGAAAGCGCATATTTCACCAAAGATCAAACAGGGGAATTAATAGCAGAAGGTTTGAAGGAGGCACTGGTGTCCTGGAATCTGATTGAAGAAAAATGGTGTGCTTCAAAATATAGTGAAGGCGACCTCACTGAACAACTGGACACAGCTGCAGTGTTTAGGCCACCGTTTGCACTGTGATTGGTCATTTCAACGACAATGGCGCAACCAAACATGAAACTGTTAAATGATTAGCTATTAGTGTGTCACTTTATGTCAAGCAGTCGGGATGAGAGTCAGCATCTCCAAAGTTGAGGCTGTGGTACCCTGCACCCTGCTGGGAATGAGTTGCGACCCCAAGTAAATTGGTGCAGCATCAGCAGGAATGCAGCCAGTGTATCTGACTGTTGTGGTGAAGAAAGAGCTGAGTCAGAAGGCAAAACTTTCAAGGATGTCTGGGCTCAACCTTAGAGATATGATGAAGAGTTCAAAGATCCAGGTAGGCTCGGAGTAAAGTTGCTGCTCCTTCACATCATGGGAGCCAACTGATGTGGTTTGAGCACATGGTTCAAATGCCTTCTGGACACCTCCTTCTGAAGATGTTCCAGACATGTCCAACTGGTAGGAGACTCCAGGGCAGACCCAGAACACACTGGAGGGACTACATTTCTCTTCTGGCCTGGGAATACCTTGGGATCCCCATGAAGAAGCTGGAGGGCATTACTGAGGTGAACAATATCTTGTTTTTTACTCAGTCTGATGCCACTGCAACTGGGTCCCAAACAAGCAGTGGAGAATGTACATGATGTTTAAGGTTTAAAGCTTTCGTCCACCATAATTTTAATGTTGATCATGTGATATGTCGCTCTAACTATGGTGACTTGTCACATTACACCCACCTGCAGCGTGAAGCCTGTGCTTAAGTATTATACTGTAACAGCTAAGAAACACCTGGCGTTTTAAATAGCCACAAAGTTGCATTGCTGTTTCATATTCCCTTTGGTAGAATGACATATTTATTTTAATCATTTTTAAGAAGTTTGTACTTGTTTTTTACAAAGTTCTATGTAGTTTTTACATATTGGACAGCAGTGTAGCCACATGTAGAGAATAAAATAGACCAGTCACGTAAAAATAGAATTGAGCTGCTCAATGCCTGTGTGGGTACGTGCAGCTTCCATCGTCAGTGTAGCAGGTTCAGCTGATTACAATGGACACATTCTGCTGTGGCCATGCTGTGACAGACATGTTGCACTGTGTCCATGCCTGATGTATTTTGCCTTAAGTGTGCACATGAGGAGATTACAGTAGGCAATATCATCATCTATCTGATTTATATTTTATTAACTATTTCTATCATGAGGGGCCTGTTCATTTTACAAAGTGCCCTCAGTGGGTGTAGTCCTGTCCATCAGAGGCCAATGACACAGGGACACATGTCAAATAAAACTATATTACCTCTGATTGATTGACAGGGTTATAAGACTGAGCAGACATGGACAATTGTGTCAGAGGTGGAGTACTGGGAATGAAAGAAGGGGATTTAGCAAGAAGCATGAGCTTGTGTTGCAAGGAGTAGAGAAGGGAAAAGAAAAGAGATAGGAAAAGAGTAACAAAAGACACAATGACAGAAGAGGAGGGAAAAATAAAGTAAAGTTGAATCGAGACAGATTATAGTGGCGGGAAAGTCTAAAGTGGAGTGAGAATGGAAATGAAACAACATGGACAGGAGAGGAAGAGAGAGTGGTATAGAGGTCTGCCTCTTTCAGAGAATAACTGAGAAAGAGTTTACACAGTGGACAGTAGTTATCAGGCCAGAATAACCCATGCTGTCTCTTTTTCATTTAAATAAACCACATACACACGCAGACACACTGGAGGACATCCTGAGATCTGACAAGCAGCTCCCTGCACACAACAGCTCATGTGTACTGGGAGAGTTTGAGGACAAGATTGAAAAATTCAGACACAGCAAGCATGTACACACGCACACACACACAGAAAACACACTCATATGCATTTTCTCAATTGGTAAGCTTGATATTAAACACTAATCTGTTTGTTTATGTATTCATTTTTGTTTAGATTTCATTTTTTTCTTTAAACATTATTGTTTGTCTTAACCTGCCTGTAAGTCACTGTAGTATGAATATCAATGATTGACAACTTGTATGACTTGTCTTGATGTGACAGATGTAAAACTCAGAAATCCAGCAGTTCCAGCAGCTTATACATTCAGATTTACATTTTACAATCATTGCACCAATTTTGCTTGACAGGCATGTTTTGGATAGATGAAGCAGATCAGAAATCACATGAACACATTTACAGCATGGATATATGTGAAGTAAAAGCAAGAGTATGCAAGTTGCAAAACACAAAACAACCCTACGTACAGATATATTCATTCAGGAAGGCTTTTTTAAATTATTATTATTATTATTAAATTACAAGAAACGTCCTTCAAAAGAAGGAATACATTATTACTGTTCACTTTGTTTAACCCTGCTGACAAATTCAGTCATATGACATATCTCATGTCTTACCTAATTCACTCTTGGCGGGTTTGACCCCATTAAACCTACACATTGATTTTCTTTTTCCTAAAAGACATTATTCCAGGGGATATTCACTTCACCTTAAAAAAAAGAAAAATGTAAACTGTATTCTAAATACCTTAAGAGGTTGTATGCATAAAACTAAGAATGAATTATCCCTGTAGCGTGTGAATTTTATTAATTCTCTGAGTCTAGCCCCTTGCAGTGATTGTGGTGTTTACTTCAGTGCATATGTTTTATAAATCAACAGAGGGAGAGCACCTGCTTAGTGTCCCATTCTTCCTTATTATGCTTGGCAGGGTGATGGAGCACACAGCGATAGATCAATATTCACACTCGCCAAAGACACACAAGTTAGCAAATGTGGATGCCACACCACCACACTTAAAAAATGCACATAAACATTAATAAACATGCTCGCACACACACACACACACACAAACACACACACACACACACTTGCATGAGGAGTTGTGCCTGTTAGCCCATTTTCCAGGTTATGAAATGATTAGCATCCCATTAACAACAGTTTTCCCCGCACACCCCCACTTTATGCCATAGGTGCTATGGGATGATGAAGCATTGTTATCAAGGGCCATGAATCATCCTCTTCCTCAAATTAAACATGCCATGTCATAAACACATTAAAGCAAGCCTGCAGTTCAGGGAAGATATGTGTACAGAAATATGTGTGAATGTGTGTTTGACTGAGTGCCTAGTGTCCCAGTTAAGTGTAATAAAGCACAGGGCTAAAATAATGTGATGAGTTTAATGAGCAGACCATCCATGCATTCAACTCCCTCAATACTCCACCCTCCATCCACCATCTCTCTCTGTCTCTGGCTCACATGCTCACCCCGTCCACCCCCCACCCCTCTCTATCCATCAGTGTGTGTATGTGGAGTTTGGAGTTGGGCTGGGAGGTAATGTGATTCGACTGGAACGATTAATCTTGCTCAGGTAAGAGTGCATTGGGAGAAACAGGGAGGGCGACAGGGAGAAGAAAGATGGGTAGAGATGGTAGTTTAAATGTAAGTGGGGAAAGAAAAGAGAGGAATGGGAAGGGAGAGAGGAGGAGGAGAGTGACGTATGGCTGGTGGTTTCATTTTCTCTTGCTTTCTGTCTCTATCTCTCTTCATCCTTGTCTTTTTTTGTGCCCTGATCCAAACATTTCATTTGTTGCATCACATTTTTGTTTGCTGCAGCTCATTTCTTTTCTCGCGCATACTCTCCCACTTTAACCATACTCCTTTTAAATGTTTGACTTCTCTCCCTCAGTCTCTCTCTTTCCTACCCCTCCCTCTATCATTTTATTGCCTATTACTTTCTCTCTTCTCCTTTTTTACTTTGTGTTCAAAGGTCTGCAGTAATGTGTGGACCAACTAAATGCCAGAGCCAAAGTCA